>NC_034594.1:94339477-94349674 GCF_900095145.1 Mus pahari
TGTGTGTGTGTGTGTGTGTGTGTGTGTGTGTGTGTGTGTGTGTGTGTGTGTATACAACAATGTTAGGGAAGTTTTTGCTTCTTTTAAGGAAGTATTTGCATTTGTATTTATGTGTCTGGGTCTGTGCCACTCGTGAGCTGGTCCCTGGAGAAGTCAGAAGAGAGTACTGGATCCCCTAAAGCTGAAGTTAAAGAGCTGTGAGCTCTCCTTATGGAACTGGGCACCAAATTCTGTCCCCTGCAAGAGCAGCGAGTGCTCTTCTCCTCTGAGTCTAGTGAGTCTATTTGTTAAGGCAGAGACCATGGGCTGGGGTGAGAGTCTACCGAGGCATGCCTTTGCAAGCTTGAGGACCTGCCTTCTCCAGACCCATTTAAAGACAAAAGCAAAAGCTGCCCCTGATCGTTCCCATTTATAATCCTGGCACAGAGAGTGCAGAGACTGGGTCCCTAGGACTCACTTGCCAGCAGGGCTAGCTTACGCCTCCAGTCCCAGGCCAGTGAGAGTTGTCTCAAAGGGAGCCGCAGCACCTGAGGAGCACCTGATGTTGTTTCCTGGTCTCTGCATGCACACATGTGCAAGCACACTCACATGCACAGGTAAACAAATGCACCTACACACACAAAGATAGAGGCGGTTGGAATATGTATGGAAGCAAGAAAGGAACCAGGGAAACTGGAAGACTTAAACTGTCTGAGTGATGGAGTGCTTTGGAGGTAGAGACAGGGGCACCTAAAAGTGGGTGGAGTCAGAGCTTACAGAATAGGAGATTAGTGCTAAAGGAAAAGATGCCTTATTCTCTAACTCAGGGCAGGATGTTGAGGGGAGGGAGCCGGAAACTGAGAAAAGCGCAGGGAAACAGCCTGAAACCCTACTGAAGACTCTGAGCAGCCCTGGAAAAGAGACAGGGCACTGTGGGAATCCAGGCAAGGCGCAGGCCTGGGAATGTCTGATCAGTGTGTACCTGTCAGTGTTTGCTGCTGAACAAACAGGCCCCACAGGGACTTCACCTGAAGAGATGCTTTCCCCTTTTTCTTTCTCTTCGTCCTTCCTTCTTTTAACCCCTCTCTCTTGCTTTCTTCTTTTTTCCTTTTGAAACGGTCTTGCTAGGTAACCTGAGCTGGCCTGAAACTCACTCTGAAGCCCAGGCTGACTTTGAGCTGTACAAGATCTCCAGCCTTGGCCTCCTGAGTGCTAGGATTATAGACTTGAACACCTAGCTTGAGAGCTTAGAAAAATTGGCAAGTTTTGTGTAGCCTGAACGTTGAACTTAACTGAGGATGACCTTGAACTTCTGATCTCTCTGCTTAGCACTGGACTTTAGGTCATCACTGCACCTAGTTTATTCCATAGTGAGGGTCAAGCTCAGGCCCTTGTCCACGACAGACAAGCACTCCAGCAACAGAGCTGTAGCCACAGCCCTTGAGGATTTATTTTTAGTTTCTTAAAAAGTGTAATGCTGGGACTGGAGAGATGGCTCAGTGGTTAAGAGCACTGACTGCTCTTCCAGAGGTCCTGAGTTCAATTCCCAGCAACCACATGGTGGCTCACACCCATCTATAATGAGATCTTGTAGCCTCTTCTGACATGCAGACATATATGCAAGCAGAAAACTGTGTGTAAAATAAATAAATAAATAAATAAAGTGCAATGGCAGTGTCACCAAGGCCCCAGCCTCCTTCCCGTGACATCCACCACCACTGCTACCCCACCCACCGAGATAGGAGCAATGGGGAGCCATGGTGGAAACTCTCTGGGCAGACCCAGCAGCTGCTTACTCTTCCACCCACATGCCTGTCTCAGAACCACACCCAATGGGAAGCGAGCAAATAGTAGCAGTCGTCTTGTTGGATGCTTGGAAGAAAGAAAAGGTTTAGATGGAGAAACAGAAACGGTATTTCCAGGCATTAGAATGTGGTTCAGTAGGTAGAGGCAGAAAGTTCTGCGTTCTGCCCTCAGCATCGTGTGACACTAGGTGAAGCAGTGCTGGCCTTTAACTCCAGAGGTCAGGGTGAGAATGAGGAGTTCAAGGTCATTCTTAACTCTGTAGCATGTAGGCCAGCCAAAGCTACATGGGACTGTCTCAGAATGGGGAGGTGACAGGGAAACTGTCCAGCACACGCTACTAAACTTCATCGTCTGAAATCAACCCCTGGAACCCAAGTGGAGGAGACCGAGACCCGACTGCCCAGAGGCGTCGTCTGGTTTCCACATGCATACATGCTGCACTCGGGGAAACTTGTCGAAGGCCAAGGTTGGGGCTGGGAAATGGTTATCAGTAAAGTGTCTGCTATACCAACATGAGGACTTGAGTTTGGACCCCCATCCCCAGCATCCTCCTAAAAAGGCCAGGCATAGGCAAATCACATCTGCAATCCTCCCTAGAGATCACGTGCTGATGGGAGGGGCAGACAGATGGACCCCCAGCCGGACACGCCAAAACAGTGTGCTCCAGGTTCAGTGAGAGACCCTGTCTCAAAAAAAAAAAAAAAAAAAGTTGAAGAGGGATCTGCAGAGGCAGCTCAGCTGTTGAGAGGCCTGGCTGCTCTTTCAAAAGGCCTGGATTCAGTTCTCAATACTCACATGGTGGCTCATAACCATCTGAAATCCCAGCTCCAGGAGATCTGACACCCTCTCTGGCCTCCCTGGACCCCAGGCATGCATACATCCATTAAAGCAAAACATCCATATACATAAAATCAGGGAAAATTTAAAAAAATAATAATGACGTAGAGAAAGCCAAGGTATGGGCGCACACCCTAATGCCAGCACTCGGGAGGCAGAGGCAGGCGGATCTCTGAGTTTGAGGCCAGCCTGCTCTACAGAGTGCGTTCCAGGACAGCCAGGGCTACACAGGGAAACCCTGTCTCAGAAAACCAAAAGGAAATAAATAAAATAATGAGGTGGGGAGAGACAGAATAGAGCACAGCATGCCAACTTCTGACCACTACACACAGGTTGAACACATACCCCCTCACACAAACACACACACACACACACACACACAAAATTGACAGCCACACTGTGTACATAGACAGCTTGAGGCCAGACTGGATTACATGAGGCCCTATCTCAAAAAATTAAGTTAAATTAAAAGAGTAAGAAGAATCCTATCCTTGGGCCGGTTGGAGATGCTTGCTGTCCCATTCCTAACTCACTGTGAGAATTCCCAAGTCTGGTGGGCCCAGAGGGCTGACCCACTGCTCGTTTCCTTCCCCTGTTTTGTTCTGAGCACCTGTTGAAACCATCACCCTCCAAGAGAGCTAAAGCAGTAGGGGACTGACTGATAGACCAGAGGACTTAGCAGAAATGGATTCACCAGTGTGTGTGCTCTGCCCATCTTGCAAAATCTGTAACTATGGGGAGGGAGGGGCGGGCAAGAGGAAGAAAACAATCCAGCCCTAGGGGCATCTGGAAATGAATGCTAGACTGTGTTGGGGTTGCACAACAGTAACCTGCCTTCCCAGGGGCTGTGCCAGGCCTGCTGAGGGCTCATTTCATCCCCACTGGAAGGCGCATGGGCAACTGCTTCACTGTTACAAGTGGCCTTAAGCGCCAGTGCTCTGGAGGTGCCAGGGCAGGAGGAGGGCATCTCTCCCAAGCGAGTGAGAGTGGCAGGCAAGTGTGTACCTGCACAGGTGAGTTTATAGGCTGAAGGGAGGCCTCTGTCTCCAACACATGTGGTCAGGCTTGAGAATAGACATTCATTCTCTATTTAACCCAAAGCCTAACCCTGCTCCTTGGGTTACTTAACTGAACAGCTACTGCTTGTCGAAGTACGGTGGATTCTAGCCCAGGGCCCCTTAAGTGTAGAAATCCTGAGATAGAGCAGCCGAGACCCCAATGCCACCCTCCACCACACACACACAGTCAGATGTCCATCTGATACTGGCCTGTAAAGTTCACCCCAAAACATCCACCGCCCACCATTCCAGTTCCCTCAACCCACGCAAAAGCTGGCAGAGGAAGACGTGAGGAGGCTGGGTGAGAGCTGCCGAGTCAGGCAGCGTGGCTCTTGGCAGACCTAGGGGATCTAATGAGGCAGTAAATGGGAGAGTGGAGGTGTGCAGGAAACGGCTTTGAACTCCTCAGACCCACTCAGAAGCAATCCCACAGGGCTGAATGCTTCTCGCTCCTTTAGCGCACTCGGAGCGAGCTATGGAGCTATCGGGAATGCTTCCTTCCAGCCCTGCTGCTGGCACCACCGCCAAACTTTGATGAATATTCATGGAGGACAGAAGGGAAGGGACACAAGTCTGGCTCTGCAGAAGCAGCCTCACACCCAACACTGAGATAGACCCCAGCCCCATTTCACCTGGTACAGCCTCAGGCACTCCGAGTGATTTCACAGTGGCTGCTTCTTTGTTCATTAATGGAAAAACGCTGAGTTGGGTTGGCCCAAGGAGAGGGTCTGAAGCCCTGCTGTGGCGATGGTGCAGGGGAGTACCCGTCCTGGGCTGGCAAGGTGGCTCAAGGGGTAAAGATGCCTGCTGCCAAGCCCGATGGCTTGAGTTCATTTCCCAGAACATACATGGTAGAAGGGAAAAACCAACTCTCACAAGCTGTCTTTTGATGTCCACTATGCCCACAGTGGCATGTGTGTGCCCAACACGTGAGCATGCTCGCACACACACACAAAGAGAGAAAGAAGGAAGGAAAGAAAGAAAGAAAGAAAGAAAGAAAGAAAGAAAGAAAGAAAGAAAGAAAGAAAGAAAGAAAGAAAGAAAGAGAAAGGAAAAGAGGAAGGAAGGAAGGAAGGAAGGAAGGAAGGGAGAAAGAGAAAAAATGTAATTTTTATAGTTTTCTGTTTTTGTTTTTCTTTAAGTAGAGGCTGGAGAGATGGTTCAGTGTTTGAGAGCACTTGCTGTTCTTCCAGAGGACCCAAGTTCAGTTCTCAGTGCCCATATATAAGGCAACTCACACTTCAATTCCTGCTACAGAGAACCCAATGCCTTTTTTGGCATCCCCACGCACCAGTACACAATTATAAAATAAAAACGTGAAGAATAAAAATAGATCACATGTGTATCCACACACCAGGCAAGGCTCCTTGCCCAGAACGGTGGGAACTCTAAGCTGGTGAACTGAGTTTTGTGCCTGTTGTGTGTGTGTGTTGGGGGGCAGGGGAGGGTTGTATGTGCCCATGTCCATCGGAGTGTGCACATGGGTGTACTTACATATACAGGCCAGAGGTTCACATCTGGTATCTTTATCATTCACCCTGATTTTTTGAGACAGGATCTCTCACTGAACCCGGAACTGTCATTAATTCAGTTAGGCCGTGTGGCTAGTGAGCCCCAGAGAGCCTCCTATCTCTAGTCCCTCAATACTGAGATTACAGGTGTGTGCTGTCATGCCCCACTTTTACACGGGTGTGGGGGGTCTGAAGGAAGCCTCACGCTCGCACAGCAAGCACCTTACCCATGGGACATCACCCCAACTCCCAGCCACTGTTCTCTCGCTGTCTGATCCTCCTACTGTGTGACCTACTATGAGCTAACCTCTCATGCTCTCTATCCCCAGGACTCCATTGTCTGCCAAGGGAGCAGAAGACGGGTGAAGCATGGCAGTCGCCATCTGAAGGCCTCCAGAGGACTAGGATGCCTGTGCCAAACCACCAACCTCCATGACTTCGTGGCTAGGGAACAGTGGCTGGGCTCTGGTCTGGAAGAGTCCTCCAGAGTCAAGGTTTGGCCTTAGTCTGGACCCCTATTCCCTACAAAACAGCTAGTGCCTAGAGATGGGGAGGGGGATGCCCAGTGAGTAGGAACATTTGATTCAAAACCACAAGGACCAGAGTTCAAATCTCAGCCCCCAGAGAAAAAGCAGAGCATGGCAGCCCATGCGTGCACCTGTAACCCCAGTATAATAGGGGTATGCCAGCCTAACTCCAGGTTCTGGGGGATAGCCGTCACAAAGGAATGGGGCAGGGTGTGGTAGATACCCAGTACCCTCCCCTGGTCTCCACATCTGCACACTGACACAAGCTTACACACACACACACTCTCACATACAAAGGAAAAAAAAAAACCCTCAACACTCACGCATACCTGCTTGTGCCCCTCCCCCAAACTTGCATCACAAACAAGCCCATCAATAGGCCTTTGTTTCAAGGTTCTGTTTCTACACACCCTTCCCTGGTGCTTGAGAACCGTTTCCCATCTCCTCTGTCTTCTCAGCTGCTTTGAGCACAATAATAAGAAGCCCCAGGCTAGGGTGGAGGGCGTGTGCCAAGAACAGGGCTTGGCATGAGGCCCATGGCTTCTGAGGCTGCCCAGTCAGTGAAGTTAGAGGAATAGCAGGGAGCGAGGCCCGTATGTCTTCTGATCCCCTCAACCCAGATCCTGAGCTGCTCACACCACCCTGGACAGGTGCTCACACCTATCCCCGTCTCTTACACAATATAAGGTATCTGCCCTTCACCGCACACCGTGGGAGGGTCGCCTGCTCACAGTTGCTTTTTCTGGTCCCCAGGAAGTAGAGCCGTGGTCCGCACCCCCATGCAGAATGCATTGCCAGAGCTGTTGGGGTCAGAGCCTGGGTTTCTGCAGCCTTAACAAGCCAAGTTTGGTCCTCTGTCTTCAGTAAGACCAACTGAAGAGTCCAACAATAGTGAAAAACAGAGATAGGAGGTTTGGTCTCTGTGGGAAGAGGAGGAAGGAGGTGCAGCAGTCCTCCAAGTTACTTCAGGGTCCTTTCAGTGTAAATAAAGAGCAAGAGGTATACAAAGCTTAGCAGGCCTGGTCAAGGTGTGGTCCCACCCATCACTGATGAATCACTGTCTGGACTCCACTCTGTCCAGCAAGACTGTCGCATGAACTGTCAGAACCCTGTGAGATCTTTCCCTGTGAGCTAAGTTTCTTCTCTGGTTGGCACCAGGACACCAACCTTTTTCCTCTCCCAGCCTGAGACTCCTGGGGAATTCTAATCTCCCCGGGTCTGCTGTCTCGATAGTCTTAGAGTCAAAGCTTCTGCCAATAACAAATGTGCTGTAAGGGTGAACCACATCAGGGCATCCATAAGAAGGGGGCCTGGGCTCCACCCTTGCCTTCAGCAAATCACTTAACATATAGCTTGCATTTCTCACTGTCTACTAGCACAAAGAATACAAGAAAGAGATGCACTGCTGTTGCTCCTGACACCAAGAGGGTATTTAGAAAGTGGCCCCATTTATACCTGTGACAAAACGCTATCTACTTTTACAAGGGTCATCACAGGTAGGCT
The DNA here is from genome assembly GCF_900095145.1 of Mus pahari. Taxonomy (NCBI): domain Eukaryota; kingdom Metazoa; phylum Chordata; class Mammalia; order Rodentia; family Muridae; genus Mus; species Mus pahari. The sequence goes on from NC_034594.1 coordinate 94,346,699, forward strand.
TTAACCCCACAAAGGAAACAGGAGAAATGTTGTCTCCCTTGTCAGGGTACATGGGGAAGATGGGGCAAGTGATGGGACAAGGAAGGACCCTTCCCTCGGTGGCCACCTACCAGGTTGTCAGGCCTGGGATGGGAAGTGGGGATAATTGCAGCAGTCAGGTAGAGAAATGGAGACTATGGACAAGCCTGGTCTTTTGCTGTCTTTGAGACAGCATATCACATTGCCTAGGCTGGCCTTGAATTCAATATATAACTGAGGATGACTTATATCCTCTACCTCAGCCTCCCAAATCCTAGGTCACAGCTATGCTCCCCCACACCTGATTCCTGCCGGAGTTTAAGATCCATCTTAATTGAGGAGGATGGACATGCCCGGCTAGGTCGGCATGGTTCAAGACGTTTCTTAAAGGCACGTGCTGAATGAATATGGAGAGAGTAGCTAAGAAGAGTAAGTGGCTGGTAAGACAGATTTACAGTGCATGTGTGTGTGCATGCATGCGTGTGTGTGTGTGTGTGTGTGTGTGTGTATGTGTGTGTATGTGTGTGTGCATGTGTGTGTGCATGTACCATAAAACGTGTATGGAGACCAGAGGAAAACCTTTAGTGTTCTTCCCTGGTACTTTGTTTGTTTGTTTGTTTGTTTGTTTTGTTTTATTTTGTTTTGTTTGAGACAGGGTGTCTTTAGCAGACCAGGCTAGTCTCAAACTCAGAGAGATCCACTTGCCTCTGCCTCCTGAGTGCTGGGATTAAAGGTATCACCATGCCTAGCTCAAGACAGGATTTCTTATTCTCTGCTGCCCACACCAAGTTAGCTGGCCCAGTTGCAGAGATTCTCTTTTTCCTGTTTGCTTGTGCTAAGGGCATTTTAACCAGCTCCCTACTGGTTAAGATAGACTAGCTTGCCAGCCTGCTGCCTCAAGCAATTGTCTGTCTTGCCTCCAACCCTGACATTTTACCTGCATTCTCTGGATTGAATGTGGGTCCTTGTGCTTGGAAGGAAAGCACCGCCTGTGTCTACAACAGGATGAAGGCTGGACAAAGCCCACAGTTGGGTGGTGTGTGCCTATGGCGACAACTATGTTCCTTCCCATCTCACCACAACACACCCTCTAGCCATCCTCTGCTGTTTCCTAGGGGCAGGCCAGCATCCCTTCCTGTCCCCTTGGGAGTGGCCCCTGGCTTGTGCACGTGCTCCCTGGGCCCTTGGTGGCCCTGGCCTGGTTGAGCGGAAGTCAGTGACTTACAGCTGGAGCCATGGAAATAGAACACCCTTGAGAGACGGCAAGAAAGGCACCTGTCAGTGACTAGCCGCCAGGGGCCAGGCCAAGGGAAGAATGTGGCCTCTATGACATCTCTTCTGGAGGGGAGGACACCCTCAGTCTAAGACATGGCACCCTTAGTCTAACACATGAGAGTCCATGGCAGAAGGGTGGAGGAGGGAACGGATGGTGTTTCAGTAGCTTGTGTGTGTGTGTGTGTGTGTGTGTGTGTGTGTGTGTGTGTGTGCCTGAGTCTGATCTCTAAGACCCACACGGTAGGAGAGAACTGACTCCTGAAGGTTGTCCTCTGACCTTTACATGCGTTCTGCGATATGTGTCCGTGTGTTCACACAAACACACAAATAAAATGCAATTAAAATGAAAAGGAAGGAAGGAAGGAAGGAAGGAAGGAAGGAAGGAAGGAAGGAAGGAAGGAAGGAGAGCTATGAGGTACAGCAGCAAGGTCTATTAAGGTAGTACACGTCACTACAGAGCACAGAGTGAAAACCGTCCAAGGCAGGGGTGGAAAAGCCCGGGGCTAGGAAAGCAGCGCACTAACTTCAGCCTTTGAGGACAGAGAAATGGGAAAACACTGCCGTAGGTCACGAGCCTCCTCCACCGAGGCCACAGGTATTCTGCAGGACTGGGAGCTGGCAGGGAGCCCCGGCCTCTCTCATTAGGTTAGCCGCACCAGCTCTCGGGGTTTTATTACCTCTGTGTTGCCTCCGAAGAGCTCAGCCCCATCTGGCTGTGGCTGTTAAAAATGTGCTTGGCTTTCTTCTTTAAAATAAAACCCCAATCAAGGGATAAAAGAAAGTGCTTTGGAGCTTGGCCAGGGAACCGCTGCTTACAGGTGGGGAAAGATGGAGGGCTGGGGGGGAACTGGGGTGGAGGGAGCGATCCGCTGACATAGCACCTGTGTTGGTGAACAGCAGAAGCTAAGAGATTTTTTTTTTTTGATGCTTAAACCCAAGGAGGATGGGTAATTTAGGGAGTACAGAACAAATGATCCAGGACAAGGGAGAAGAGGTGTGAAAGCGCGCGCGCGGCAAGAAGCTCACAGCTACTTTTAGCTAGGTAACACGAAACCGCTATTAAAAGTCTGCTTTGAAACTGAAGGCAACATATGGTCACAATCCCATCACATGCAAGCCGCTTGCCCCTGCCAGCTATGCCCTGAACTATAGAAGGAGAGGCTGAGCTGCAGGGCTTCAGGGTGAGCCTGTTTCCTAGGGCTACAGCCCCCATCCCTACCCCCACCACTGAGGGACAGTCACCAAGCTCTAACCCACACACAGGGCTTGGGCATTGCAAAAGAATAAGCCGTGCTTGGGGCAAAATAGTTTGTCATGACCTGCCACCCACCCAAGTAGAATGTGCTCAAAGGGCCCCTGGCACATGTAGTCATGGTCAGCGCTCAGCCCAACCTGCTTGCCTACGGGAGCACTGAGTCTACAGGACTGGCTGGCCCTGGCCTCTGAAGTCAGCTTGTTTGGGCTAACAGAGAGCAGTCCTTGAAGCAGAGGCTATCTGTGGCGATGGCAGCCAAAATGACAGAATCGCTACTACAGGGACTGATGCCCCCAAGGGAATGTGTCTTTAAGACCAAGGTCTGGGTGCTCGTTGGGGGTGGGAAGGGAGTACGTGACTAGGGTGGTTCTCCAAGGCCTTTCTCGTGTGTGTGTGTGTGTGTGTGTGTGTGTGTGTGTGTGTGTGTG
>NC_034594.1:94351059-94373425 GCF_900095145.1 Mus pahari
CCAAGAGAACAAACCAGGGTCTCCTCATGTATCTCAGGCTAGCCTCAAATTGGCTCTTCAGCTGAGAATGGTCGTGAACATTCCTAGTACTGAGATGGCTCACTTGACCCCTGTGCCTGGTCTATATAATGCTAGGGATGGAACCCACAGCATTAGGCTCGCCAGGCAAGCACTTGCCCCACTGAGAATGTTAAAAAGTGTTTTGTGCTAGTATAGAAAAAAGTAATATATGAGCTCAAAAAAATATAGCATTAGAAGATATGGGTTCTGGCCTGGAGCTGTAACTCGGTGGCAGAGGTTTGAGTGGCAGGCACAGCCATGTGCTGCAAACGAGCAAATAGGACCTCTTATAAGCACTCTGAGGCTCTGAATGGTGCGATCTAACCTGCAGTGTCTTATGAATGCAGGTCTTCCTTCCTAAAAATAAAGCCAAGTAGCATTTTGAAAGCCAGCACTTTGAGCAGTGTCAGAGATACAGCACTGACTGAACAAGACACTCTGGCTGCTGCTGGCCAGGGCTTTGGGGGTGGGACCCATGATTTCCTGGCACTAAATGAAAAAACTTATGGGGAGTTTTTTGTTTGTTTATTTTTTGTTTGTTTGTTTGTTTTTGATAAAGGTTTTTATGTCATCCAGGCAGGCCTTGAACTCACTAAGTAGCTGAGGCTCATCTTGAACTTCTGATCCTCCTGAGTGCTGGGAATACAGACACACACAGGAGACACTAGATAGTGCATCTGGGCCTCCCGAACGCAGAACTAGTGTTCTGCACCGCAGCCCTAGAGTTCAGTTGAAATTGTAGTACTAAGACAAGGATATTATCCTCATGGGAAAGTCGGCAAAGATTCCACACCAAGTATAGAGTCGGATGTTCCCAGACTCAAATTTAGTTAAAGAATCATTGCTGCACTTCAGCCAGGCTTAAGACTTAATCAGTGTGTTGGAATCTCTCCCTACAAAATAGTCTCCTTCCTTCCTTCCTTCCTTCCTTCCTTCCTTCCTTCCTTCCTTCCTTCCTTCCTTCCTTCCTTCCTTCCTTCTTCATTTCTTCCTTTCTTCTTCCCTCCCTCCCTCCCTCTCTCCCTCCCTCCCTTCTCCCTCCTTTCCTTCCTTCTCTCTGGTCCTCATCTTGTGTATCCTTGGCTGGCTTCACATTGACTTCCTGCCTCTACCTCATCTGTGCTTGGATTGCAGGCGTGAGTCACCATGCCAGTTTATGCCGAGTGGGGATGCTGGGAATGGAGCCCATGTGAGGGGAATACCCTACTAACAGGGCTTTGTTCCAGGCTATGTAGAACAGGCTTCTGAAAAGCCACTCAGAAATAGAAGCTTACAAAACAAGTACATTTGAAGTCCTAGAGAAGAGATGACGCTTAAAGGGGGGGCGGGGGGCATGAATGGCTGACAACCAGGGTTCGATCCCCATGGCCGACATGGCAGAAGGAGAGAGGCAACTCCCACTAGTTGTCTTCTGACCTCCACATGGGGGCCAACCCAGGCAGATGCCCACCCACGCAAGAAATAAATAAAATGTGAAAAAATAAAAAAACAGTCAAAGCATGTTGGGCAGAGGTGGCACATGCCTTTAGTCCCAGCCCTTGGGAGGCAGAAGTAGGTGGATCTCTGAATTCGAGGCCAGACAGGGCTACACAGAGAAACCTTGACTGGGGGGAGGGGATAGCTGAAGCAAAGCAATGGATCTCGCAGCTGTGTCCTGTTCGACAAACACCATGGAAGGGTTCATGTGTACCACAAGCGTCCTCTGTAGACAGGGGTCTCAGATGACCCACCTCATCGCTTTCGCCACCTATCCTCTGCGAACTGTGTTGACCAGTGATGGCTCTTATTTTTCTGAGGTACAGATAAAAATGGAAAAATAGAAGCTAGGGGTGTGGCCTAGTCAGAAGAGTGTGTGCCTAGCATGCATGGAGCCTGTTCCTTCCTCAGCACCACATAAAACAGGCATGCTGGTCCGCATGCAATCCTAGCACGCGGGAGGTAGAGCTGGAAAGAGCAGAAGAGTCTGAGGTCATCCTCAGCTACACAAGGGAGCTTTGGGTTAACCTGGGCTACATGAGACCTTGTCTCAAAATAGAAAGGTGAAGGGATTCCCTTAGCTAAATAGAAAACTAACCAGAATCACGTTCTCTTTGCATTAGCAAAGAGTTAAGTTCCTCGTTGCCTTCGTGGTAACACTCAAACACAAGCCCTGCTCCTGTGGCCATCTTTGGGTGTATAAGACCCTCACCCCAGTTACTCACCTGCTTGGTGCAGCCTGGCCCCGCTGTCTGCTGCAGGCACCACCCAAGTTAGAACCCCAGTCCCACCAAACACAGAGCTTTAAGAAGATGCTCTGAGCCTCCTGCAGTGGAAGGCTACCGGTGGAGCCGGCCCTCTGGATTCTACACCTCTCACGTCCTTAGGAACCTACTAGCCAGGTGGTCAGCAGGCTGCAGCCGGAGGTAACCGGTGACTTCTAGGTTTAGGTGATAGGCAACTTTCACACGAAGACAAATCTCCCGTGGGCCCCTTGCTGCTTCTACTTCCCAAACCCTGACTGCCCAGCCCTCTGCGGTGTCCTCTCGTGATGACCCAGCCCTCTGCGGGTGTCAAGTAGACAGATATTTTAAGATAGCACTTGAGAAGAAATCTCACCTCTGGGCTCAGGAGATGGCTCTGTGGGTAAAAGCACGTTCCCAGCACAGACCTGAAACCCTCCGTGGGGCCATGCAGGAAAGCCTGCAATCCCAGGGCTTTGAAGGCAGAGACAGGAGAATGACTGGGAGTTGCTGACTGCCATCCTAGCTCCAGATTCAGTGAGAAAGAAACCTTCCCCATCTGAGGTGGAGAGTGACAGGGCAGGACACCCACTGTCTCACTCTAATGTGTGCATTCATGCACACATATGCACACTTGTGTGCTTGCATGTACATGCGCGTGTGCACGCGCGCACGCACGCGCGCACACACACACACACACACACACACACACTACTTCTTTAAATAAATGGAAAGATATGTCACCTTTTAATGCTGTCTGCCACAGCAAACTCCACTCTGGAAGATAAAAATCTTCCAGGCCATAAAACAAAACAGAACAGCCAGGACACAGTATGCATGCGTTCTTCTATGTGCACACATGTGTGTGTATGTTCATGTATATCCTGGAGAACTGTGCACAGGCACGTGGGAGCCAGAGGTCCACCTTCGATGCTGTTCCTTAAGAGCTGCCCACCTTATTTTCTGAGACAGGCTCTGTGATTGGCCAGGAGCTTGACATGTAAGCTGGGCTGGCATGCAGGTTCTGGGGCTCAAACTGCTCCACATACGTGCATGGCAGCTAGTTTACCAACTAAGCTGTCCTCCTGGCCCAAATGTGTCTTTTTTTTGTATGAAAAATGCTGTGGCCTCAGTGTCCCCTCCAAAGGCAGAGGCACAGAGACAGGAACCACAGACACATGGGGCAGCTGGAGGGAGGTCAGAGCGGCTGGTGAAGATGGAGGTAGGGGAGGAGCAGAGAGGGAATCTGCGAGGAGAGGGTCGCAGAGTAGGGACTCCCAGAAACACTTCCAAGAGGAATAGCGTTCAGGGTGACCATGTGGAGTCCAGGTCGTTAGAATGGTGTGGCGTCCCAGATGAGACTAGGAACTGGATGGTATCTTCCCAGAGGAAAGTCTGCTTGGAGGGTGACTCTCAGACCAGCTCTTTCTCCAGGTGCCCAGCTCAGGGAGCTCACAGTGAGCCAAGCCAGAAATATGTGGACTGTAAGAATGTTGAGCTACTGAGACACACGTTAAAAGCACAGCTGAGGTCAGACAGGCAGAGGACCTGAAAGAGGACTCTAGGAGCGCCACGAAGAAGAGAACTGCAGAAATGGTTGGGAAGTATATGTGTATATGTGTGTGTATGAGTGTGTATGTGTGGAGGTTAAAATTTAACCTCTAGCTCTTCCTAAGATGAGATCTGAGTGGGGTGGGGGGGACAGCGGTGATGCTCAGAGCTCCAGATCTCCTGCAGTGTGTGCAACCGGGAAACAGAGAGAGTGTGGACAGACGGTTATAAGGGGGGAGGGCAGAGTGTGAGAGTACACACTGCCACCCACACCTGGGAGGTAGAGGCAGAAGGGGCAGGAGGTCACGGTCACTCTCAGATATTTAGCAAGAGAGCAACATGAGATCATATATATATGTATATACATATATACATATATATGAATATGCATGTATATACACATATATGTATGTATGTATGTATGTGTGTGTGGAGAGAGAGAGACAGTATGAATGAAAGATTCTGTTGAGATGGTTCAGGTGAGGTAGACACTGGCAGCTAAGCCTGGCACCCTGTTCTCTCTCTTGTATCTACAATAAAGCCTTCCTCTTCAAATGGTCCTGCCGTCAGTTTGTACCTCTTGTAGAGTCAGTTGAAAAGCCCCATCCCAGAAGGATGGCTTAGAGGGTGGAGGGATGGCTCAGTGGCTTTCTGAAGACCCAGGCTATTCTCAGCACCAGCATGTCTGTCCCTTCACTTTTAATTCCCTCTCCACAGGCTCTGAAGCCCCCTGCTGGCCTCTTCTGGAATTACAGTCACATGGTGTACAGACATACTGGCAAAACACCACTCATAGAAGATAGAAAAATCAGAAGGTGACTCTGAGGGGAAAGATGCTTGCTGCCAAGCCAGACAACCTGAGCTGGATCCCTGGAGCCCACTTGAGGGGAGGAGAGAACCAGCTCTGGCAAGCTGTCTGTAATCTGGCATTCCAAAGACATGCCATAGCATATGCCTCTCCCAACTATGAATGAATGAATGAATGAATGAATGAATGAATGAATGTAACTTTAAAGACGTAAAAATAAAATAGGGTGGAGGAAGATACCAATATTCATCTCCGGCCTTCACTTGCAGGAAGCTATTTCGATTAGCACCTAGACACACCCACGCAGGGTGGGCAGGGGCTGGAGGCTGGCAAAGGCCCTCAGCTGGCAGAAAGTTGCTGGTGGAGGTGAGATCTCACTGCAAAGAGCACTGCCAGTGTTTCTGGAACACGGATCCCTCTTTCTGTGTCTAAGGAAGTGCTGGGATTTACTCATAGAAGACGAAAAGGGGGAAGGGAGTCTTATCTTATTTTCTTTACCTGTGTTAATCTGAGTGTCTCTGGAAGGTGAAAACGATTTAAGCACACATCAAAATAATATAAAATAAAAATCTGGTTCGTGTGCGGTGTGTGTGTGTCATGTATGTAGGCGTGCTGGGTTTGTGCCATGTACACACACACACACACACACAGGTCAAAGGATGCTGCTGGATATCACCAACTACTGACCTATGGCTTATTCTTCTCAGGGTCTCTGACTGAGCAAAAGGTCACTATTATTGCTGGGCTGGCTGGCCCACAGGTTCTTGGATCCTCCTATCCCCACCAGTACCCCCACTCCTACCCCTGCTTCCCCCCAGTGTCGCAGTTAGAGACAGCCATAACTATGCTCTTCTTGTTATGTGTTCAGGATTTGAACAGCAGGTCCTTTTGCCTACTCTGTCACCTGCCTAGTCCTCAATTTGCTTTCTCTAATAGAAGAACTGATCTGCACAGTGCAGGATGCTAATTATGATTGGAGGGATTGCTGGTGTGACTAATCAGTTATCAACCCGATGGAATTTAGAGTCACATGGAAGCCAACTTCTGGGGATGTCTGTAAGGGATTGTCTAGACTAGGCTGACAGAGTGGAGAACACCCTCAAAGTAAGCATCTCTCCGCTGCCTGACTGTGGGCGCCCAGTGAGCAGCTGCCTCTGGTTCCTGCTGCTTTGCCTTCCCTGCCAGAATGGGCTGTGCCCTTGAACTGTGAGCCCCAGCAAACCCTTCCTCCTTACGTTTCTTTTGTTAGGTATTGGATCACAGGACAGAGGTAATACAGCTGGAGTCAAGTTACATGGTAGTTCTGGCCTCCACCCTGGGACATGAAGACACTGCACTGTGAATCCCTACAGCAGAAATCCAAGCCCCAGCGTCTCCCACACTCGACTGTCACCGTCTCGTGTTTGCATTTATGCAGAAGTGAAGGTGCACCTTGGGCCAAGACATCATCCTGTCTCCCAATCCTCCCCCGAACCAAGGTTTTATCTGTGAGAGGCAGTAGCAGTCTGTCGTTACATTTCTGCCGTAAGTTTAAACTTATAATATTATTTGTTTTATATGTTTGTTTGTTTTTACTACTGAAAATACACAAGAATTACTTGACAAGATGGGGGTGTGGTAGAATGCTTGCCTACAGTGTAGGAAGCCCTGGTTTCCACGTCCAGCACTGCACAAACTCAGTATAATGGTGCACATCTGTACTTGTAGCACTTGGGGGATGGGGGAGGTGGAGGCAGGAGAATCGGGAATTCAAAGTCATCTTCAGCTACTTACTGAATTGGAAGCCGGCCAGCCACGGTGTTGCATGCCTCTGCTCCCAGTCCTCAGCAGACAGAGGCGGGAGAGTCTCCGAGTCAGAGCAAAGCCTGGGTCTCATGAACCCATCTCAGAACAGAAACAAAATAGGAACAAACATCCGGAGGAAGGAGAGGTCCCGGACATGCACTGCAGATGGGATCAACTCACCGCCTTGCAGCGCCCTAGGGGTCCCACGGCATCCTCACGTGACTGCAAATCAAGCTCCAGCTCAACTCCTGCAGGCAAAGGGCTGCCATGGCGCCCTCTGAGCACGCCCACGGGCCAGGCCGTGGTCCCTCCATTTGGATCCATCAAGAGGGAACAGTTGCTGGAAAAACAAAAAACAAAAACAAACAAACAAAACCGAAACCGGGACAAAATACAAGACTGAGTGTCATTGCCTCCAACGAAACATTAAAAAGACTTGAGCCCGGTGGTGGTGGCACATGCCTTTACCACCAGCACTTGGGAGCAGTCTGTGAGTTTGAGGCCAGCCTGGTCTACAGAGTGAGTTCCAGGACAGACAATGAAACCCTGTCTGAAAAGAAACAAAAAATAAAATAAAATAAAGTAAAGTAAAATGATGAGAATAAATGACAGAGGAGAGCTCAGCCCAAAATACATACTCCAAGTGTTAGTCTGTCTAAGCTCCACCCCCACGGTTGCCTGGCAACAGCCAGGGAGGCCTGACCCACTATGAAAGGGGCTGCTTGCCCCTCCTCCCTCTTACTCTTGTTGTCTTACTCTCTTGTTTCTCTCTTGCCCTCTTGGGGCTCTTCCCTCCCCCCCCCCTTCACGTGTTCATGGCCGTCCTTTCTCTCTCTCTCTCTCTCTCTCTCTCTCTCTCTCTCTCTCTCNCTCNCTCTCNCTCTCTCNCTCNANTNCCCNCNNAACTNCCNTCCNCATGCCCTGAATAAACTCTCTTCTATACTATACTGTTGTGTGGTCCATCAGGGCGAAGGGATGCCTTGGCAGGGACCCGATGAGACATCCCCTTCCCCCATACCTCACCACACCCCCATAGAACATATTCTCTTTATTTTTATCTTTCTATAAACACATCACCAAGCCCTTCTAACCCTCAGGGGTAGTGTGAAGAGAACATAGACTCCAAGAGCTGGAAGGTACGGAAAGGGGCTTCCGAATGCCCCTGGAAAATCTACCTTCTGGCGTAGAGACAGCAATTGCGATCTGGAAGTCCATGTGCTGGGTCTGCACAGGAGCAGGCCTGTCCACAGTCAGGCCAAGGGGCGGGGTAGTGGCACAGGTCTTTAATCCCACAACCTGAGAGGTGGAGGCAGATGGATCTCTCAACGTAGTAAGTTCCCGGCTAGCCTGGGCTACACAGTGAGACCCTACTTCAAAAAAAAAAAAAAAAAAAAAAATTGTCAGGCAGAAGACGGGCTGGGGTGGGTGGACCCATCTTCACAGCCCAACTATTTCTTATGAGTAGACGCAGGAGAGGGGTCTTTGTCTTTGCCTTCCGTCGTGTGTCCACTGGTGGCTCCACCAGTGCCAAGGCGTAGCTCCAACCCAGTGCTCATATAGATAGTCACAGGGGTCACAACAAAGCCAAAGTCACGAAGTAAAGCAGAGGGCAGGTAAAGAGACCTGGGGTGGGGTGGGGGGAAGCTGGGATGAAAAGGATGGGGAGTCAGCGGAATGCATGGGGGTGGGGGGAGTAAGCGGAATTCATTGCAGACATGCACGAAATAGTCAACAAGGTCAGTGTGACAGGGAAGAGGCCTGATGGGGGAGGATCGTGCGAGAGGGCAACTAGGTGACATGTGATGACTAGTGCCTTGCTGGGATCCTGAGGAAAGGTGGGGGTGAGGCAGGAGGCTCCACCACGCAGGGCTAATACCCTTAGGGGTCCTCAGAAACCATGGCTGGATTTCTACTCATTCACCCCAATATCCTGACAGCTCTGCATGGGTTCTCTGAGCTCCTAATGAACTCTCGTCCCTCCTCAGAGTATGGCTGTCAACCAGGAGACCACAAGGTACTTGAGCAAAACTCATAGCTTAAAAAAATAATCAAGAACCAAAAACCACTCCCTTCAAAATTAAGTAAGATCATCTCTGGAAATACAGCTTTCAAAAGCTTTACCATGGGGCAGGAGGCGGTTAATCGGGTAGTGTACTTGCCTCACAAGTGCAGGGCCCAAGTTGAATCCAAGAAGGCCCAGGAAGCAGGTGCACATGCGTAATCTCAGTGTGCCTGTGTGGAGATGGGAGGTGGAGACAGGAGAGCCCCAACTGGGCTGCTAACCTGGGGGCGTAAAATCCAAGAGTCATAGCCGGGTGTGGTGGCGCACGCCTTTAATCCCAGCACTCGGGAGGCAGAGGCAGGCGGATTTCTGAGTTCAAGGCCAGCCTGGTCTACAGAGTGAGTTCCAGGACAGCCAGGGCTATACAGAGAAACACTGTCTCGAAAAACAAAAAACAAAAAAAAAAACAAAAACAAAACAAACAAACAAACAAAAAAATCCAAGAGTCATAAAATCTGACCTCCACATGTATAATGTGGCACATGCACACCACACACAAAGACTTTAAAGAGTTATAACATCCTTGGAAAGGCAAGGTATTGAGCAAAAGCAAAAGTTTGAACACAAGCTAGCATGCATGCTCTCAAGCAAGCATGCACACACACGCGCGCACACACACACAGGCAAGCATGCACACACACACTCACATGAGCACACATGCACACTCTCCATATTATCCTCCCTGCCAGAGTCTGAGGGTGAACATCAAGATAGAGTGGCCTCAGACTGTCACTGTGACATACCAGAGTGCCAGAGGATGCACTGGGAGGTATCTATGAGGTAAAGAACAGAGCTGGCACAGGGGCAAGGCCGCAAGGATGCTGCTCCTCAGACCATCTTCTAGACCTTCACAGAGCATGGGCAGCTATGACTCTGAGAAGTTTAAAAGTAAAAGTATCAAAGTTTAGGGTCAGTGAAATGGTGTAGTGGGTGCAGGCATCTGCCACCAAGGCTGAGGACCTGAATTCCATCCTGGGGCCCATGTGGTAGAAGGAACTGGCTCTCATCAGTTGTCCTTTGACCTCTAATGGGCTCGAATGCACACACATGAGCACACACACACACACACACACACACATGCACAATGAAGAAATAAAAATGTAATTAAAAAAATCAAAGTCATGTTTGCTATTGCTAGCATACTAGTATTTTCCACAGTTAATATTTACTTGGGGCTGGCGAGATGGCCCATCAGGAGCCCTTGGTTCTCTTCCACAGGACCAGAGTTCAATTCCCAGCACCCATAGTTCAGAGCCACTAGTAACTCCAAAGGACCCAACACCCTCTTCTGGCCACTGCAGACACCTGCATTCATATGCATAACACACCCACCCACCCACCCACACACCCACACACACACACAATTTCAAATACTCATAATGTATGCATGCACGTGACTACAACAGAGGACAACTTTTTGCAACATTTCCTCTTTCTATAGTGGGTTCCAATGACAGGATTCAGGTTTGCATTCTTGTGTGGCAAGTGTAAGTTATACATGCTAAGCATCTGTGGCGCTTTATTAGAGTACAGCTCCCACATCGACACAGGAACTATTTCAGCTATTGTCCTTTCACTTAAATGCTCATTTCAACTTTATTTGCTTTTATTTAGTGTGTGTGTGTTTGTGTGTATGTGTGTGTGTGTGTGTGTGTAGCTATGTATGCATATGATTGCATACGTGTCACAGCACATGTGTTGAGGGTCAGAGGGCAACTCGTGGGTGTCCTTTGATCTACATAGTACAAGGCTGGCATGTGCCCACGCATGCCTACCAAGTACACATACATACACACAAATGAAATACATTTACATACCACACCTCTTCTAGCTTAATAGCACATTACTGTCAGTGAAGTGGAGATGGGTCCATTTGATAGGCAGGGCAGTTATCTGACGCTTTATGTGTGTCCGGGCAGCTCAGGTATGTGGTATGTGTACCCCTCGAGCCAGTGCCAATGATCCTCCTGCCTCCATCCACTCCACGGCACCCTGATGACTAACATGCACATGGCCATGCCTGTCTTTCTACATGTGTGGGGATTCAAACCCAGGTCCTCATACTTTTGTAGCACCTGTTTTTACTGAGTCATCTCCCTCAAGGGGACATTTTTACGTCAGCGAAGTCTTTAATTGACAGGGCTGTCTGTCAGCGCTTGGGTGGAATTGTCTTCAGGGCTTTCTCTGTGAAGGAGGATGGCAATGTCTCCCACAGGAGAGATGAAGCTACAGTTATTGCTTGTATTTATAGTTGTGTTTCCCAACCCAGGGGATTCACTGAAGCAATGCTTGTCTGATTCCACAGCGCCTCTGCCAAGAGTAACGAGCAACCAACCGCTACTTTCTTTCCCCGAGCATTCCGTTCGGTGGCACACAGGAAAAAGGGCGAAATCCTGAAAAGTGTAAATTTTTTTATTCGAAAAAGCCCATGATTCTTTGGAAGTGACACAAGATCAGTTTCCAGGGATCAGACCTTAGTTCCCGTAACCTCTGTAAAAAACATCCATTCGAAGGGCCCGCTCTCCCCACCCAGATTCACATTCGGCACCTAAACATGAAATGTTCACTTCTAGAAAATGGGAGGAGTTATGTGTGTGCTTAGTGGCAGCCCCCTGTTCCAGAATCCCCTTCCCTGGGAAGAAGCTTAACAGAGAGTGAGTGTGAGCCTCTGGAACCTGGCTCATCTCAGTGCCACCAGAGCCAGCTGCCAGGAGCTACAGGAGATGGCCCTTCTGAGCCTTGTGAAGAGAGAGTCACCGGGAGTCTGCAGAGGTAGCTGGTGCTGGCCCTACGTTCTGAGTCAAAATGCGAACTGGTCACAGTTTTCAGAAGGAAGAAAAAGAACAGGTCTATGGCTGGTGTAGGGGGGACCAGAAGACGTGAAATGACCCAGTCAGAAAAGGCAAGCTCGCTATGGGGCGTAGGCCTGCATCTCCCCCACACAAAGTTTCCTTGCTAAGTAAGGGTGTTGAGGAGGGAAAGCACACAGCCAGCACCTGGCTGGCATTTAAATATGAAGAGAACAGCATCCCACTTTCTCTACAAACACCAGGAAGCTTGGTTCAGCCTATCTGGCCCAAGTGAAGTTCATCTTTCTAATTCTGCTTCCAAACTACACAAGTTTATCTTTTGAAAATGAAAAGAAACAAAATGTTTTGGCTTTTTCAGTATTACCTGAGCTGAGATATTTTTCTTGTCTACTTCTAAAATTATAAGAACTGATGAGGGGGTCTTGCCAGAGGCTCTCTCTTAAAATCTAAGAAAATAAAATGTTAATTCTTTTTTCTTTTAGAGACAGGGTCTTGTTAGGTAGCCCAGGCTGGCCTAGGGCTCAGGCTACCCTCCCTGCCTTACCTTCTAGAGTTCTGAGACTACAGGGGTACACCACCATGCCCGGATACTATGAAGCATTTTAACTTTGTAATGAAAGATGACCATGTCCTAGAACGAGGAGGAATAACTGGGCCCTTTCTTGTCATCACAACTCAGATTCCTGATCTCCGGCATTCCGACCCTATTGCTGGTGGTGGTCACGGTTCAGGAAGTGTGGGAGGGGGCAGACTCTCAAAGCTCCTGGCAAAGTTAACAGAGGCATTACACAGACAAAGGTGTCTTTCTTCTGCCAGTCACTGACGCACGGATATCTGTCCCATCTCAAGAAGTGATAGTGAATGCAGCTGCGGAGAATGGGGAGCCAGCCGGGAGGCCACCTCCGGCTCACCACGCTTCAGTGTGGCCCACTCTGCTGTGTCCGCAGCCCGCTCACAGCAAGCAGCATCGCTCTTTGAAACTCTTCTTGCTCTTGCTGCTTTTCCTGCCGTTCTTGTCCTTGTTTTCCGACATCTTTTTTGCCCGGATTTCTCTCATCAGATCAAAGAACACCTGGCAGTGGGAGGGAAGAGAGGAAAGAATAAGGAGGTGGGATGCACTCAGCTTTTATGTATGGTACAGGGTCCAAATGTTCATTCGTTCATTTATTCATTGATTCATTCATTCAGACAGGCTCTCCTGTAGCCCAAGCTGGCCTCAATTGGCTGTGCATAGCCATGAATCCTGGTTCTCCTACGCACCCCAGGGCTAGGTCACGTGACAGTGATGGTGGTCCCAGGCAAGAGTCACTAAGTCCATCTGCAGCCCCAAGCTTACACTTATGAGCCTGTTTCATTACAAACAAAGCATCAACAATAAATAGCGGTGAGGCGTCGACAGCAGTAAGAATCAGCTTTAATGCAACCTTCCTCTCTCCCAAAAGAAGAGCCCTGCCATTCCACTCAGCTGTCATGGACAGAAAGAGCCTGTCACCGTCGCCGGCCGGATCTCTTCTTAATTATAGACTAAGGGTGAAATGTGCTCTGGCAAGCACGGTTCTAGACTGGTGTGCGAAATTCGAACATTCAAAGGGAAATGGCCTGTGAGCGTCTGCCTCCTATTTCCAGGAAAGGTGAAGGGCAGCCTCATCAGGCAGAGCCCCCGCCACTGAGCACAATGACCTGAATTCAGCACTCGAGACCCACGTGGTAAGAGGATGGAATTGGCTCTCACAAGGTGTTCTCTGACCTACACACACACACACACACACACACACACACACACACACACACGTGTGCGCGCACACACGCGCACACACACACACATACACACAATGGTATGAACACGTGGGGAAAGAGAGAGAGAGAGAGAGAGAGAGAGAGAGAGAGAGAGAGAGAGAGAGAGAAGAAATAAAGGGTGAGTCTCTGCTTCGTCCCGCGTCATCATACCTTGTTTGACTACAAAGGCTGGAATTATTTGTCCCTCCCCAAGTCCTACTTTGAAAGCCACCAAGGGCAAATCTGGGAAAGCAAGGGAGCAGGAGTGAGGAAGGCAGGTTCCTGAACTGGAGAGTGGGGAGAAGCAGGAAAGAGAAGACGTATCACACCCCTCCTCCTCACGTACGCCAGCCCCACACCCCCATTTCCACCCCTCCACCCACACCCTACTGCCAAGAGGAATGTTATCAAGAAAGATGAGCCACTGCGCATTATCTAGACGGGCGTTATCGTGTGTCAGCAAGGTTTGGGTTTCATCCTCTGCGACCAGCAATTGCCAAGGGACTGATTAAACCCTGGCAGACAAAATATGCTCCCTGCAAAGACACACTGGAGATTTCCCACAGAACTGGAAGCAGGACAAAGAACCCTAGCTTTTCCATCTCCGCCGGTTCTTCGGTTCTTCGCTGATTCTCAGAGACAAACCAAGGGGAAGAGCAAGCGAGGGTGGGGGCTTGGGCTGAGGTGGCAGAGCACCTGCCTAGCGTACACAAGCCCCTGGGTGGGATCCCCAGCACTGTACAAACCACGCATGCACACCTGCACACCTGCAATCCTAAAACACAGGAAGCAGAGACAGGAAGATCGGGAGTTCAAGTCCTCCTCAGCTACATACTGAGCTAGAGGTTAGCCTGGAGTAGAAGAGACTCTGTCATTATTTTTAATAAAGAAAAAATTTAAAACTAACACAGAGAGGGGGGGGTCATGCGTGATGTCACAGGTTTGGAAAGGTTCAAAGTTCAAGGTCAACTTGACTATACAACAAATTTGAAATTTGAGACTAGCGGGGGCATATAAATTATTGTTTCAGAAATGAAGCAAAACAAGATTGATTTCCTGTTATGGCTTTCCACGTGAGCCTCAGGGAAGGGAACCCTAAGTGTCTCAGGCTGACGTCTACACCCATTTTGCTAGCACAGGCGTGGGTCCAAACCACAGACTTTAGTTTCATCCTGTGATAAAAGGCAGGGAGGCCTGTGCTGATCCTGGGCTGGGCATCTATCTCTGTGGCCTTTCTGCAAGGAAGTGTTTACTGAAAAAAAAAAAAAAAAACTTATTACCTGTTACAAGTTCCTGCTGGGTCTTTCCTGCAGGAATGCAGGTCAAAGGTTGTCCAGGGAGAGGAGGGAGACATGATGATGTGTACCCCGCACCCCCAGGATGAGATCCCAGAGCATTGACTCCAACCCTCTCAAAAACATCAGCATTTTCATGCTGACAAAGTCTGTGTTTTGTTTCGTTGTTGTTGTTTAGACAAGGTCTCCTTAAGTAGACTACACTGGCCTTGAACTCACAGAGATCTGCTGGCTCCTGCCTTCTGAGTAGCGGGATCAAAGGCCTGTGCTACCATGACCAGACAGCCTTCTTGGTTTTAAAACATAAAGCCTTAGGCTGGGTGTGGGAGGCAGAGGACATCTAGCACTACACCTTGTCTCAAACGTGCACCCTCCTCCTCTCCAGAGAGGACTAAGGCTATACCTGGATGCCCCTGCGTTTCCCTCAGCTAGGAACAGAAGTCTGAGCATCACAAGAAGCAACGTGAGAGTTCAGATAACAATGTAAAGAAAACAAAGATGCTGGGAGAGGGCTTGCCAAGCACTGGGGTCCACCCTGACTGACATCCACAAACCAGGTGCAACGGTCCACACCTGTCTTTCTAGCACTCCTTACACACACGAGAGCTACAGGTCAGTCTAGAGCATATGAGACCCTGTCTCAATAGATAGATAGACAGACAGACAGACAGACAGACAGAAGACAGGCAGACAGACAGAACCAGGGAAATGGTGCAGTGGAGGACAAGAACCTGGCAACGTGAACTCAATTCCCTGGGACCCACATGATAACCAAAACCCAGCTGGTGATGGAACACAACTCACGGTGCCCCAGGCTACAGAAAGCACCAACCCCTGTGTAAAGCCAGATCCTCTGAATGTCCCTCGAGAGGATGCAGCCCTCCTCCAGAACCAGCTAGTCAAACAGCTCTCCTTGGTAGGGTACAAAGAGAGGGAGTGACATCCCACAGCGCTAGCCTGGGCTACAGTGTGAACTGAGAAAAAGAAGAGGTAGACAGATCTGTGGCTGAGCATAACTGGGTGCAGACAGGGTCCTTCTGCTCTGCCTGCCCTGGCTCTGCACTGATTTCACAAGCCCAGGATGTGAAGTAAGAGCCCACAGCACAGCATGGGAAAACGGAGTCAAGTTCAGCTGTAAGGCGCCCGCTTCAACTGTGTGCTAACAATATGAACTCTGATGTAAAAGAAAAACCACAGGGTGGTCACGTGATTGTGTAGAGCCCTCGGTTCCATCCCCAGCACTGCATAAACCAGGTGCTATGATGCCCGCCTGTCATTCCAGCGCTGGAAGGTAGAGGGCTGGAGGCTGGAAGAGCACAAGTTCAAGGGTCTCTTCGGCTACATACGGAGCTTTAGGCTAGCCTGTGTGAGACTTAAAAAAAAAAAAAAAAAAGATGAAAAAAAGAAAAAGAAAAACAGAAAATGACAAGTCAGCTGTGATGGCACAAAGCTGGAATGCCAGCACTTGGGAGATGGAGGCAGGAGGGCTAGAAAGTCGTCACTGCCAATATAACCAAGCTAGGTCAGACTGCGGCTGGTATGAGACCCTGTCAAAAGAAAAAGGAGGAGGAGAAAAAGAAAAGAGAAGGAGGAGGAGGAGGAGGAGGAGGAGGAGGAGGAGGAGGAGGAGGAGAAAAAGAAAAGAGAAGGAGGAAGAAAAGGAAGAAGAAAAGGAGGAAGAGGAGGAGGAAGAGGAAGAAGGAGGGGGCAGTGGTAGCAGAGACAGCAGCCACTGATTGGTCAGGAGAGAGTGCCACTCTTGCAGGGAACCTGAATTCAGTTCCCAGTACCCACATGAGACAGTTTACAGCTACCTGCAACTTCAATACCAGGGGATTATTCTTCTATAAGCACCTACATTCATATATCCCTACATAGACAGACAGGTAGGCAGGCAGACGGATGGACAGACACACACACACACACACACACACACACACACACACACACACGGTTAAAATAAAATTAAAAGCCAAGCAAGTGCGATGGCTGTGTCTTGAGACAGCCAAAGCCAGTTTCTGAGAAGCCTCCAGAACTCATCGTACCTTGTCCACGTTGGCGCGGGTCTTCGCGGATGTCTCCACATACTGCACACCCCACTCTTCCGCTTTGCCTCGGGCCTCATCCACGGGCACCTGCCTCCGCTCCTCCAGGTCGGACTTGTTGCCCACAACCAGCAGTGGGATCTTGTCCTCCTCCGCCTTGACCCGGAGGATCTGTTCCCTAGGGACAGTGCGGTGAGAACAGTGCGGTTAAGAAAGCCAAAGCTAGTGGGAGAGGCACCGGGAGAGGCACCGGAGGCTCAGCAGCGCAGCCTAAGGACCTGGGTTTGATCTACACCGTGAGTGGTGATAACCGGTTCCTGCAGGTTGCCCTCCCTCCTCCACGTGAACTAGGGTATTTGTGCCGGTGCGCACTTCACACAGCACACAAATAAAGTTGCTTTGTTTAGTTTTAAAGCTGGCATCTGAAGTCAGCTTTACGAGTAGCTGCCAGCGTGCCTCAGGGTTTACAGAGCACCTAAAAGGCCTGGCTAAAGAACAAGAGAAATCATCCCATGGGGAGATTTCAAAATGGGTGTCTACGAGCAGGGGCTGTTCCAGGCTGGCCCTTAGCTTTCGTCCATTATGATCATCTGGTCTCTCCCAGGAACAGCTTTCTCTGCCCCATACTCCTACAAAAGAGCCGTCTGCACAGGAAGTCAGGAGGCTGCATCTCAACAGAGTCCCCCAATTTATGGGGTCGAAGAGGAAGGTGAGAGGGAAGTTCAGGAAGGAACCCTGTGAATCTTGGGGATGTGGCCCAAATGGCAGGGTGCATCCATAGAGCACTTCCACTGCATACACAGAGCCCCCGTTCCATCTCAGCACACTACAGGCAGGCATGGTGCTATGCGCCTGTAAACCCAGCACTGGAGACAGGAAGACCAGAAGTTCATGGTCATCTTAGCTACACAGTACGTTTAATGCTAGCCTGGGCTTCATGAGACACTACTTAAAACAACAACAAACAAAACAAAACAAAAAAACCCGATCAAACCCAAAGCAACAGCTCACAAAAATGCTTAGTAATTCCAGTACAGGCACAAGGGAGGAAAGAAGGCACCGTGCACATACATCCTGTTTCATCTTCGGGATGGCATTAAAATCAGATTATGAAGAGGAAACACAGTTGCGATCACAAAAGTGCTACCCACATAGAAACTTCCTGGATGCTCAAATAATAATAATAATAATAATAATAATAATAATAATAATAATAATCTACAGACGCAACAGCTCTCGCTGAGTTCTCTGCTGCGCGCCTCCTCCATACACACACCGCAGCAGCAGAAAGGAAGCCGGGACCGTCAGCTCTTTAGAGACCTTTGGTAGGAAGGACCTTGTGGGAAGAAGCTAGGTCTCTGGGGTGTGCCCTGGGGGGGGAGGGACACTGGGACTCTTCTAGACTCCCTCTTTTGCATCCCAGCTGCCCTGTGCCTCACAAGCCTTCAGCAACATCCCCCCCGCCATGCTGAATGCCCGCCCCCCCCCCCAGCCCAGAGCAACGGGCCACATGATCGTGGTTGGCAGCCACGAACCACAGTGACTGCTTTTCTGATAAGCGGGCTCACTAGGGTACTGTGTCAGAGCAATGGAAAAGTACATTAACACAGAAACGTTCTTAAGGGGGGGTAGATGAAAAAAATTTGCAATTATGTAAGAAAGCGGAAAGCTTGTGTGGTGTGGGGAAGAGCCAATTACAGAAGAACACCCCAATGCTCACTGTTTCTTTACAACAGAATTTGGAGTTGGGCGCACTGGCTGCTCTTGCAGAGGCCTTTGGGGTCTACTGGCATGCTCACAACCCTCTGGCCCTTGTATGTACTGAACATACTTGGTACACAGACATATAGTAGGCAAAACACCAGTACACATAAATAAAAATAAGTACACCTTTTAAAAAAGATATATGCAGAAATCCTAAAACATGGATGCCCAAAGAAACAGAAACAATGGTAGGCCAAAGTCTAACAAGATTCAGAAAACCCTACGGCAGAGTTCTTCCCCACCAGAGCCCGGCTATCACCAGGCTGCTCAATCCGGGATCTCTCGCCCTCAGCTGCCTGGCAGGAGGGTCAGGGCCAGGCTCTCCCCAGTCAAGCACACCTGAACTCGGCTGTGGCCGTGAAAGACTCGTGCTCCGTGATGGAGAACACCAGCAGAAAGCCTTCTCCACTTCGGAAGTAGTTGTCACGGATGGCCGCATAGTCCTCCTGGCCGGCTGTGTCCAGGATGTCTATCTGAACCTCTTCTCCGTCGAGAACCACCTTCTTTCTGTAACTGTCGGCTTTGGTGGGCTCATAGTCTTCTACAAACTGGGGAAGACAGTCAGAATTAAGGAGGACGGTCGGTACCCCGATGCTACATCTGAATGCTCTGCAATCAGCTTTGTATTCACTAAGAGTCTAGAGCTATTACACCCAGAGAAGACACTGAAGAATGCAAACAGCCCACTCCTTCCTTCCTTCCTTCCTTCCTTCCTTCCTTCCTTCCTTCCTTCCTTCCTTCCTTCCTTCCTTCCTTCCTTCGACAGGGTCGCACTATGTGGCTCAGGCTGGTCTTGAACCTCCTGTCTCTATTTTCCAAATGTTGGAATTACAAGCACGTCCCACCATGCTTGAGAACCCTTCCTGCCTTGATAGCGGAGGTCTTTTTTTTTTTTTTTTTTAAGCTTTCAACAACAGGGGCAGATAGCCCCACTTTACAGATAAGAAAGGCAAACACTAAGAAGAACTCTTGATGATATCATTGTCAATAGAGCGTAAGTCTATAATACAAACAACGGCAAAGGAGAGGCTCAGGGACCTGTATTCATAATGAGCAGAGTTATAAAAATCATCCCAGGGGAATCTGTCAAGAGGAGGCAGAGTGTAGAATAAAACAGCGGAGGGTCGGGGAGATGGATGAGTGGATAAAGTGCTGATCATCAAACATGAGGAGCTGAGTGTGACCCCCACATCCCTCTTAAAAATAAACAAACAACAACAACAACAAAAGCCAGAGGCTGGAGAGAGGCTCAGCAGTTAAGAGTATCTATGGCTCTTGTAGGGGGCTCCAGGGGACCCAGTGCGTCCAGCATGCATGAGCACCTGCACTCATACACACACACCCACAGTTACACGCCAGTACATGTAACTAAAAATACTAAATCTAAAAACAAGAGTGAGACATGGTAATAGTGCATGCTTATAATCGCTCTCCAGGGACATGAGGACAGGTGACATTGGCCAGCTAAGGCAAGTTAAGGCCACCTAAGACCAGCTAAGGCCAACCTACGCAGAGAGCCCCAGGCCAATGAGAGACCTTGTCTCAGAAACAGGGTGGACCATGTCTGAGGAACATTACCTGGGGATTCTCTCTGGCCTCCGTAGGCACACAAGCATGTGCATGCACATGTATGTGCACACCCCCCACATGTATCTGCATACATGAACATGCACACACACATGTAAATTAATAAATAAATCCAGTCAGGCACTGAAAGTAGACACTGTAAGCTCCTTATTGCCTTGAAGTAGAGAAGGCCTTTTAAATCTATGACTCAAAGTCCAGAAGCCATGTAAAAAAATGATAAATTAGATTTCCCAAGAATGAAAAACAACAGAGGCCCAGCACAGCACAGCATAGCCCAACACAGTCCAGTCCAGCCCAGCACGATGCAAGCGCTAGCCAGAACTCAAGCTGCGCACAGTGCATTGAGCACTCTTCTTCAACACACGCCGATGGGTGCATCCCACAGAGCATTCAAAGCCAGCATGGAGACATGCTCTCCTCACTAGTGTGAAAGAAAGGAAGGAGGGAGACGGGAGAGAGAGAGGGAGGGGAAAGGAAGCAGGAGAGAGGGGGAAGAGCTGCCCCGAGACAAGTGCTTTGTGGAAAGACCCGTTGCTCCCTGTGGGACAGGGGACAGGACCATCCCATGGAGAAATCTGTCAACATCTGATAAAATGAGAAGTATTTTATCCTCTGACCCTCCCCACATCTAGCTTCTAGGAATCTAATCTCCAGAAACGCTGGCCCAAAGACCAAGGTCACTGTTGGCACCAAAGGGCATCACAAAAGATGAAGGTCCACCCAAATGCTCAGCTAAGGTTGGCTACACAACTGAGTGCTTCTCTGTTGCACAGAAAGGAGGAAGGAAACTATATACGGGCATGTTAATAACTCTGGAATCACAGTGTGTCATTCTGCAGCAGGTCGCCAGTAGAGATTATTACCTATGTATAGAAGGATGTATTCCCCCTCAAACACAAAACAAATCCAAAAACTGCCAAAAAGAAAAACAGAAGCAAATTAGTCTCCCCAAATGCTTTTTTTTTTAAAATAAAGAATAAAGACACACACACAAAAATTAACTAATTTATGAGACTTTAGTAAACTCTTCCCCACCACCCAATTTTTTTCAAGACAGGGTTTCTCTGTATAGCCCTGGCTGTCCTGGAACTCATTTTGTAGACCAGGCTGGTCTTGAACTCAGAAATCCACCTGCCTCTGCCTCCCAAATGCTGGGATTAAAGGCGTGCGCCACCACTGCCTGGCAAGACTTTAGTAAACTCTTGATAAAATGCAGTCCCTTTTAAAATTTTTAATTACATTTATTTAGCTTGTGTATATGTGTGTGTATGTGTGTTTGTGTGTAGTGTGTGTTTGTGTATGTGTGTGTGTGCATGTGTGTATGTGGGTTCGTGTGTTTATGTGTGTTTGTGTGTATACATGTGTGTTTGTTTGTATAGTGTGTGTTTGTGTATGTGTGTGCAAGTGTGTATGTGTATTCCTGTACATATGTGTGTTTGTGTGTACACATGTGTGTTTGTGTATGTGTGAGTGTGAGTGCATGTGTGTATGTATGTGTGCATACGTATGCTTGTTTGTGTGTACATGTGTGTGTTTGTGTGTGTATGTGTGAGTATGTGCATGTGTGTGCATGTTTATGTGTTTGTGTATACATGTGTGTTTGTGTGTGTACTGTGAGTGTGTGCATGTGTATGTGTGTTTGTGTATGTACACATGTGTTTGTGTGTATGTGTGTGAGTGCATGTGTGTATGTGTGTTTGTGTGTGTATGTGTGAGTGCATGTGTGTGCATGTTTATGTGTGTTTGTGTGTACATGTGTGTGTTTGTGTGTGTATGTGCATGTGTGTGCATGTGTATGTGTGTTTGTACATGTGTGTATGTGTGTGTGCATGTGTGAATATGTGTGCATGTGTGTGCATATGTGTACATGTGTGTGTATGAGTGTGTGTTTTTGTGATGTCTGTGGGTAGGAGTGTGGGAGAGACTGTGCTGTACATACGTGGAGGTCACAGGATAACCTCAGGCATCATCCCTCACCTCCCACCTTGCTTGTGAGGCCCGTCTCTTCCTTTTCCTTGACACTGTGCATGTGCTGGGCTGGTTTCTAGGGAGTCTGCTGCTGCACCTCTGATCCTCCCACAGAAGTCCTGCAGTTACAGACGCTACTATGTTAGGGTTTTACATGGGCTCTAGGGGTTCAAACTCAGGTCCCCATGCTTACATAGTGATTGTCTTACCCACTGAGCTATCGCAGCCAAGCCTAGCACTGGTGAGGTTGGTTCGGGGTTAGCCTGAGCAATCTAATGATACTGTGCCTCAAAATACACCAGCCCTATGATGCCCAGGTAAGCCCTAGGTGAACTCAGTGGGTCCCACAGAATAGACATGAAGATAGATGGGTCTCTGTAGGACTAGGAAGTGAGAGCAGGAGGTAGGCAAGCAGGAGAATGGAGAATGAATCCAGTCCACATAGAGTATATGCATGCATGGCACCGTGACAGGATAAAATTCGAAATTTACTTTTTAAAAAAAATGAGGGAAGCTGGGTGTGGTGGCACACGCCTTTAATCCCAGCACTCGGGAGGCAGAGACAGGTGGATTTCTGAGTTCGAGGCCAGCCTGGTCTACAAAGTGAGTTCCAGGACAGCCAGAGCTACACAGAGA
>NC_034594.1:94373994-94407630 GCF_900095145.1 Mus pahari
ACACACACACACACACACATACCACGTACACACACACACACACACACACACACACACACACACACACTTTCAGGGCTGGAGAGATGGCTCAGCAGTTGAGCTCTTCCAGAGGAAATGAGTTCAATTCTCAGCACCCACATGGCAGCTTAACTTTCTGTGTAAGACTCCAGTTCCAGGGAATCTGCTGCCCTCTTCTGGCCTCTGTGGGTACTACACACATGTGGTGCACAGGCATCCACACTGGGCATAACAACAATACACATAAAATAAATTGATTACATTTTTTTAAATGTAAAACTTTGACAAGTCAAAGGACAATTTTAGAAAAGGTGGCACCGTTTGGGAAGGTTGTGGAGATTTTAGGAAATGGAACCTTCCAGGACGAAGTGGGTCACTGAAGGTGGCCTTGGAGTTTAACAGCCTGTTCACTGTTGGCTTCCTGAGTGTGGATGCAGTGTGACCAGCCAGCCACCTGCTCCTGCAACCACGCCTTCGCCAATAACAGATGGTAACCCCAAGAACCTTGTTCCTGTGAGCTGCTTTCGTCAAGGTTTAATATCACAGCAACCGGAAAGTGCCTGAGACAATTCCTTATTTTATATTTTCTTTTTGTGACACGGGGCTTTGCTACAAAGCCCAGGCTGGCCTCTAACTCATGATCCTCCTGCCTCAGCCTCCGGAGTGTTAGGATTATAGGTATACGTGATCACACCTGCTTAGGATGTACATGGCGAAAGAGTGAATTTTGGGGTTAGCAAGTTGGCTTAGTGAGTGTCTCCAAGCTTGAAAACTTGGCGTTTGAATCCAGGACCCACGTGTGGTTCATGAGAGACAACTGACTCTTCCCTGTTGTCCTCTGACCTCCAGAGTGGTGTGACATGCATACACACACACACACACACACACACACACACCCCAAAATGAATAAAAGAGAAAAGGTTTATTTTTGACTGATGGCTTCAGAGCTTCACTCCATGGTCCTCAGGGCCTGAGGTAAGGCAGAGGAGGAGGTGCAAGGAACAGCAGAAATGGCTTCTCACATCCCGGCAACCAGGAAGCAGAGTAAAGGCTGGAAGGAAGTGGGACTCTAATATCTCTTTTAAGGACACATTTCCAATGACCTAACCTCTCTTGCTGAGCTCAACTTCCCAAGGTGCTGTAGGCTGAGGGTCGGTTCTTTAACATTCGACCCTTTCGGAGACACTCAAGACCTGGTGCTGGGGAGTAGCTGAGTTGGTTGAGTGCCCACATCTCACCTGTGAAGCCCCCAGCTCCATCACCAGAGCCTCATAAACTATGCAAGGTAGCACCTATAATCCCAGCAAGGGGAGGCATAGGAAGGTTAGAAGTTCAAGGTCATCCTAGGCTACATAGTGAGTTCCAGGCCAGCCTGAGCTACAGGAGATTCTATCCAAAAAAAAAAAAAAAAAAAAATGTTGGAGTTGGAGAGATGGCCCAGTGGCGACAAGTACCTGCTGCTCTTGGAGACAACAGGAGTTTGGTCCTCAGAACACACATTAGGCAACTCCAACTGCGTCCAACTCCAGGTCATCCAATGCCCTCTTCTGGCCTCTGAAGGCAACTGCACTTTTCTAAATAACCCCGCCCCCCCATACACACACATTTTCCAGCATGCACATAATTTAAAATAAAAAATTAAGTTATAGCACATATACAGAGGCGTCTCTCTTCCCTTGCTCCTGTCTCAAAGAAAGGGCACATAAGGCTGGAAACATAGTGTGCAGAGGAACTCCATTTCTGCGACCACTAAAATCAGCACTGTGTCGGCAACCAGAATCTTCTGCTGGGACCCCCTGCACCAGCAGCTTTTCAAAAACCCCACTGGGAAAGGGACATAGAACACATCTGGAGCAGACACACGTGACATCACAGCAGGCACAGGCTGTGCTGGCATCTCTTACCTCGTCATACATGAACTGAAGCGTCAGGGCTGACTTGCCGACCCCTCCACTGCCAACCATGATGACCTTGTGAAGTACCAGGGAGCCCTGGCTCTTGCCCTTGTTGGCAGCCATCCTGCTGGTCGGAGGTGGGGACACACGGACAGATGGCCCAGGTGAGGAGCTGCAGGTGACAGAGACGAGAGCTTGGAGATGGTGTGTGTCCTATCCAGCTGAAAGCAAATGACATATGACAGACATTCCTACACTATAAATGTTTGATTTTCATTTTAAATTGTGTGTATGTGTGTGTGTGTGTGTGTATGTGTGTGTGTGTGTGTGTATGTGTGGGTGCCTGGGTGTGCATGTGTGGGCACACATGAATGTGGTAACCTCAGAGGCCAGAAGAGGATGTCAGATCCCCTGGGGCTGGAGTTCGGGGTGGTCACTTTAGCACCAAGCCCTTTCTCCAGCCCTCCCCCGAATCTTAGAAACACTTAACCCATTCCAACAGAGAAGGGCCTGAAGAGGAAGAGCCACGACAGCCTGGCAACTCTGAAGCCACTTACCCAAGGGGAACCAGGATAGGACAAAGCTGAGAAGGAGAAATGGGAGTTGCAGAATTCCAAGTCCCTTAGGGATGGGGCAAGGAACTGGTCACTTTATAAAAGTCAATACAGCCCAAGCCAGAGATGCCTCACAAAGTGAATTCCAGGCCACCCAGAACCTGTCCCCCAGAGTGATGGGGGGAGGACAGAGGAGGGGATGGGGACACGGGACAGGACTGAACTAGAGAGATGGGTCAGCAATTAAAAGCACTGGCTGCTCTTCCAGAGGACCCGGGTTTGATTCCCATCACCCAACTGGGGGCTCAGAACTGACTGTAACTCCAGTCCCAGGGAATCTGATACACTCTCTGGGCTCCACAGGTACCAGGCGTGCATGTAGTACACAGGTGTGCAAGCAGGCAAAAACATTCACATGCAAAAAACAACTTAAAATGGTTTTGAATGAATATGTTAGAGAAACGAACATTCTAACAACCAAGAGGCTCCTTGATCACCAGAGATCCTGAAGCAGGGGAGTTTTCGCTAAAAAGCTGTAGCCACAGCATCTCTCCAAAGCCAGGCAATTAGCGGCAAAGCAAGCTACAGCCTGAGACACAGAGAACCACAAAACCTCTCTGAGGTGTAAGCAAAGGCTACCCACTGGGGGCAGCACACACCCACCATCCCAGCCTCCAATACAGATTGGAACAGAAGTCAGCACACACCCCCTAGAGGACATTGCAGGCCGGTGTTAGACAAATAAGGGCTTGATCAACTTTAACAGAGGCAAAAACAACATCTGGGGGAAAAAATAACATTATTGAAAGATTGGATGGACGAAGCAAGAGAAGTGACCTTTAATCCCAGCACTAAAGAAAGCAAAGGAAAAAATGACCATAAGTTCAAGGCCATCTTCAGCTATATATAGCCTTCAAGGCTAGCCTGGGATACATAAGAAAGACCCTGTCTCAAACTTAAGAAAAAAACTTAAAGTCAGGTGGACTCGAAAACAAATCACTCAGAATGCCTAAAATACTGTGCATGTGTGTGTAGAGTGTAAGTGTATGTCTGTGTGTATAGTGTGTACATGGTGTACCTGTATATAGTCTGTGTATATGTATATACATAGTATGCATGTGTGTATAGTGTACATGTTTGTGTGTATAGTGTGTGCATGGGTGTATGTGTGAGTCCCTGTATATATGTGTATGTATAGTGTATATGTGAACATGTATGTGCATATGTATATAATATGTGTGTGTATGAAAGTATGTATGTACAGTGTGTGGGTGCCTATGTGTATATGTGTTTAAGTACAAATGCATGAATGTATATGTGTGTACATATACTGTGTATGTATATTGTATGGGTATGTGTATATACAATATATATAGTATGTATATATGTTTGTGTGTATATAGCATGTGTGTGCATGTATGTGTAGTATGTGTATATGTATAGTGTGGCTCCTCAACCTTTTAAAAAATTATTTTAAAATCTCTGAAACAGGGACTCACTCTGAAGCCCCGACTGGCCTTGGACTCACAGAGCTCCACATGCCTGCACTTCCATCTTAGTTACTTTTTTATTGCTGTGATAAACACTTCGAGCAAGGCAGCTTATAGGAGGAAGGGTTTATCTGGCTCAGGTTCCTGTGGGAGGAGAGTCCTTCAGCAGGGAAGCACTGCTGCAGGCAGAGGCTGGGTCCTCCCGCAAGGCCACGCCCCCTAAGCCTCCCCAAACAACATCCTAAGCATTTGAATGCCCAAGCAATGGAGCCATGTCTCAGTCACACCATCACAGCCCCCCCCCAAGTGCTAGGATTAAAGGCTTGTGCCTCTCACCTGGCTCCCCACCTTGTCTTTTGAGGCAGGGTCTCTCACTGAACCTGGACCTCACTGCTTCAGCTGGGCTGGCTGACCAGAAAGTTCAAGGGAGCCTCCTGTCTCTCTCACCCAAGCATCAGAGTCAGAGATGTGGGCTTTTCTCATAGGTTCTGGGGATCTGAGATCTGACCTTCATCCTTGCACGGAGGTCCTGACTGATGATGCTAACTCCCTAGCCGTGTTCTTTACGGGACTGATTTGTTCGGTTGGAGTAATGTTTGGGTTTTGTTTTCTTTTATGACAAGGTTTCACTGAGTCACCCAGGCTGGCCTGGAACTCAGGACTCTCCCCCACCCCAGCCTCCTGAGTGCTGGGATACAAGCGTGCACTGCCATACCTGGCCTAGCATTCACTGTTAACCGCATGACTCTGGATAGACACCCTTGTATTTAAATCCTTTGAGGGCATAGGTCGTTTTGCAACTATTTCTCATGTACTCTATCTGTTTTTGCAGTCAGGCAGGCTGAACATAATTTGTCATTTTCTTGATGATTTGGGACCCCTTAGCATTGGTGTGAGCTCCAGGCATGGCCTTGGGCTGCTCAAAGTCAAGGTCACAGATCTGCCTTCCCGGCACCTCCTCAGGTACCTGCCCACACCAGGCATCCATCTATCCGCCCTACACCCCCATGCTAATTATGTGCTTTTTAATGAGTGAGCTAAGCAATTAACTAGATAATTAAGCACATCTAAGTGGGGATAGAAATAGAAGGAATGGGGGTACAGGCGCCCCACAAGGCTGTGATTCAGGAACTTGAAAATACCTTTGGCCTCGTTTACAACCACTAACTGTTTCCTGCAGAGATGGGGCTGGGAAATGTGGTTGGAACCCATACCACCGAAAAGGCCCACAATTTCTCACCGCCAACTCTGTTTCTGTGAACTCGATGGAAATGGACCAGGCTGGGAGCAGGGTCCTTTCAAACACATGCAGACAACCAAATTATGCACTATACAGGCTTTAGTATGCACATTTGGCATGTGTGTACATGTGCTGTATGTACTTTATAGTGTGGGATGGGCACAGATATACACGCACATCCATGAAGGAGTGAACTCTGGCTCTCTTTCCTCAGTCACTTGACACCTTTATTTTTAATTTATTTTAATTCCAATAGCTTATGTCCTGTGTGTGTGTGTGTGTGTGTGTGTGTGTGTGTGTGTGTGTGTGCCTGTGTGAACATCCATGCCATAGCACATGTGTGGAAATGAGAGAGCAGCTTGCGGGGGTTGATTCTCTCTTTCAACCACATGGGTTCCAGAATCAAACTCTGGTAGACAGTCTCGACAGGAAGCCATCTCCCCGGAGCCCCCTTTATTTTTTTGAGGCAGAGTTTCCTGAGGAACCTGGAATGAACATCAGGATCCTGCCTGTGTCTGCATTTCCCAGTGCTGGGGTCCCAGGTGCACACAGCCCTCCCTGGCTTTTCATGAGTTCTGGAGATCTGTGCTCAGCTCCTCATGCCTGTATGGCAGACATTTACCGAATGAGCTTAGGACCACTTACTCCTGTTGTTTGTCTGTTTCATTTTAAATAAAGTCTATTCTTTACCAATGATAATCACCAATGATTAATCACCAATGATAATCACTGAGACCAAATCCTTTGTTTTGCTCCAAGTCCAAAAATACAGAGACTCTGATGTGGCTCAGTCCACACAGCGCCTGTCCAGCATTCTAGGTTTGATCCCCTGCACCGCCACATAAACCTTGTGTGGAGGAACACGTAAAATCACAAGTTCAAGCTTACCCTCAGCTGCGTAGGGAGCTTGAGGCCAGAAATAGATGCATGAGATCTGGACTTCCCCCACCCCACCCCCGGCCCCCTTTAAATTATTCGGGAGTGTGTGCGCACACATGGGCGATGGTGCATCCGATCCCCTGGAGCTGGAGTTACAGGCAGTTGGGAGCCCCCCAATACGGGTGCGGAGAAGCCATGCTACTAACCTCTCTGTCTTCTCTCCAGCCATGAGATCTAGCTTTTGTTGCTGTTGTTTAAGAGCAAATGGGAAGTAAGCAAAGTTGATGTTCCCACTTAGGCCACAGCTGCAGCTGACCTGCTAGGGTTAAGGAAGGACCTAGGACAGCCAAGTGTCACTCAATCACTCCCGACATACCCACCCCTGGGCTGCCCCTAGAGATAAAATCTGACCCCTGTTTGGGTTACACACAGACCATTTACTGTGGCTGATTCTGCTTCTGACTTTGCAGGCAACCATTCCAGAGACACAGCCTTTGCCTTAAAACAAACAACATCAAATCAAAACAAAAACAAAACAAACAAACAAACAAACCAAAAAACACCCTACTGTGTGACTGTACAAAAGAGCCAGGAAATGACTGGAGAATGTGAGAATGTTTAGAATGTATCTAAATGAGAATACAGACAGACAGAAACAAGACATGCAAAAGCGCACACACACATACACACAGGCATGCACATGTGTGCACAGAGAGAGAGAGAGACAGAGAGAGAGAGAAACAGAGAGAGAGACACAGAGAGAGACAGAGACACAGAGACAGACAGAGACAAAGAGAGACAGAGAGATAGACAGAGAGACAGTGTGAGAGAGAGAGACAGACAGAGAGACAGACAGAGACAGAGAGCACTTCCCTGCTGACAGGCCTGGACCACTCTGCCTGCCCCCCACTCTCCTCCATGTTGTCCCACCTCTCACCTTAGACCCAGAGTAAAGGCCCAAGCAACCATGAGCTCCTGGGTCCATGACCCAAACAACCTTTCCTCCTCTCCCTCTTCCTCTTTTGTTGTTTGTTTGTTTGCCGCCGTTGTTGTTTTAGCAAAGGGTTTCCCTGTGTAGCCCTGACCATCCTGGAACTTACTCCAAGGCTGGTCTCAACCTCGGAGATCCCCCTGCCTCTACCCCTGAGGGCTGGGACAAAAGGCGAGTGCCACCACTGCCTGCAGCACCTTTCCTCTTTACGTTTGATTTTTGCCAAATACTTTGTTACAACAAAGAAAAGCTCATTACAACGCATCATTGAAAAATTCAGAACCTGGGGCTGAGGCAGGAAAGTGCCCTGGAAGCGGGAGGACCTGAAATTGAAAGGAGAGTTGTAGGGGTGCATGCTTGTGAACCTCAGGGCTAGAGGGGCAGACTGGTGGAGCTCGGGCCTCGGTGGTCAGCTAGTCCAGTCTACATGACAAGTTCCTGGTTCCGAGAGAGCTTGTCTCCAGACAGATATCTGAGAGACAGCACCCATGACCTCTACAAAGCCAAGGAGATCAGGAACCCACAAAGCCACGCCTACGATAAGGACTAAAGAAAGAGGGGAGAAGGGACGGCTCCCGACCACAGAAAGCCAAGGCAGGCTGGTAAATGCACAGTGTGCACGTGAGTTACAAAGCCAGTGTTTACAACCATATTAAAAAGACTGATGCAGAGGCGGGTGAGACGGCTCAGTGGGGACAGACACTACCCACCCAAGCTGACAGCCTGAGTTCCAGCCCCAGAGGCAAAAGAGGAAGGACAGAGCCAATACCTGCAAGTTGTTCTAGACACACTTATACCTGGCATTATGTACGCGCACACACACACACATAGAGCACACACACACATAGAGCACACACACACACACACACATAGAGCACACACACACACACACACACTGATAATAAAGAAATGTAAAACTAAAATAAAAAGGCTAGTTCAGGTAAGAATCAGCATTGTTGGCTGCTATACCTCCAGAGAGTGTCTGGAAGAAAAGGAAACCGATACCCTGGGCAGGAGAGGAAAGCATTTGCTGTCTCCAGAGAACATCCAGCCTTCACGTCAGGCAACTCTCTGCTGCCATCAGCTCCAGCTCCTGGGAACCCAGCATCCTCCTCTGGCCTCTCAGGACACCTGTTCACATGGGGCATACACTCACACAGGTGTAAGTAAAGTCCTTTAAATGGATAATTAGTAAATAACATTTAAAAATAAAAGATACTTGCATGTTCTCCTCATACACCATGGCATTTGCCTACTTGACAGGAGGGGGCACAAGAACACGCGCACACACACACACACACACACACACACACACACACGAACTTCCAGTCACCTGCAGCTCAGCACCGCCTTGCAAGCGACGTTTGGAGGACTAAGACTACAGCAGGCTGTGGACTTGGCCGTTAAAGGGAAGGGCTGACAAGGAAACCCCAGACTCACTTAGAAAGCTGGAACTCAAAGAGGAAGGTGACCACTTAACTTCCAGACTACTTCAAACAGGAGTTCCCAACAGAAAGCAACGACGGGAAAAATCAGAAAATCAAACATGGTAAGAACGGTCAAAGGAACTTGCGCAGCTGGAGAAGCCGTGAAGGCAGAACGGAGGGTGGGGCTTTCGGAAGACTGACACGATCAGAAAGAGC
Source organism: Mus pahari (assembly GCF_900095145.1). Taxonomy (NCBI): domain Eukaryota; kingdom Metazoa; phylum Chordata; class Mammalia; order Rodentia; family Muridae; genus Mus; species Mus pahari. The sequence goes on from NC_034594.1 coordinate 94,382,705, forward strand.
GCAGCATTCGGCAAAATGACATCTGGAATGTATGAAGGTCCTGCCCTGGAGGCCAACAATGCAATTTTAGACTCTATTTATTTTCCTTTTTTTTTTTTTTTTTTTTTTTTCCATTTGGGCTTTTTGAGAGAGGATTTCAAATACCTCGGATTGACCCCAAACCTGCCATAGCAATGATCTTGAACTTCTGATCCTCCACCTTCCACACTAACTTTTTAAAATAAGCAGAATATGAAGTAATTCACTGGGAGGGAGGTAAATATGGTTACTAAATATATGGAGTCACACCTAACTTCGAGGCTACTTAAGAAAATGCAAACAAAACATTAGCTTGTATAAAGCTAAAAGAATGTAGGAAGAGAGTGGGAAGGGGCTGTCGAGATGGCTCAGTGGATAAAGCACTTGCCTCATAAATGTGAGGCCAGGAGTTCAAATCCTCAGAATCCATATATATGCCAGGCAGCCTGTCTGAAATTCTAGGCATCAGAAGGCAGAGACAAGGCATCCCCAGAGCAAGCTCGTTTGCCAGAGTAGCCCAATCATTGAGCTCTGGGTTCAACTGAGAGTCCCTGTTTCAGTGAATAATGTAAAGAATGATGGAGGGAAACCCAAACTTGACCTAGGACCTCGGCATGCAGGGACACACAGGAATACGTGAACCTGTATACAAATGTGTGCTGACACACACGCAAGTACCACACACACAAATATATGGGGAAATGGATACTGTGGGCAAACATAAATCCTATATGCTGAGATTGTAAGAGTGCAAGAATTTTTCTTGGTGTTTACATACAATGCAATAAACTGGAAAAAATCCACTAACTAGAAATAGTTTTGTAAATTATGAATGAGCCAATGTTTAGAGTATGCGGCTATTAAAGAGAGAGAGGAACATCCCCATCTCCTGTCCTGGGAAATGTCTAGGATGCACCACTAAAGGAGAGGTGGGGTGGGAATCAAGATGCAGGAAATATAAGCTATGATGCCGTCTGCTCTTTAGGAGCTGGAGAAATGGCTCAGCAGTTAAAAGTGCTTGCTGCTCTTCACAGGACTAGGGCGTGGTCCCTGGAACCCACCATGGTCTCACACAACTTATAACTCTAGTTGCAGGGGATCCAACACCCTCTCCTGGCCTCTATGGGCACCTGGACGCACACACACACACACACACACACACACACACACACACACACACGCTGGTCTGTGCACTGGATGTTATCTGCAGAGATCCGAGATCTTCGGGGCTCTGGCCCAGCTGGAGCAGCCAGAGTTGCACTCTCTGAAGGGTGAGGGGGAGTTGATCTTCCCAGGCCAGTGCTGCTCTGCTCTGTGGAAGGCCAGTGCGAGCAGGGAGGGGAGCCCCAGGCAGGTGAGGTGCCAGGTCTCTACTGCAGAGCTACCTCTGCTCCAGAGTTGGTGCAGCACACTGTCTAGGAGCCAAGGTCGCGGCCATGGAGCAGGAAGTGACCTCCGTTGGCTTGAGCAGCTTCCAGTAGAGAAAGCTTTGGGAGAGAACTTCTCTTCCCTGAAGTGTTTCAGCTCTTTGTGACAGACACTCTCAGACGGTCCTTAATGAAATAACTCCTGCGTTATTCCTTGTGGATGGGGTCTTTTGTACATTTTGGGGTGGGCTGGGGTCTGACAGCCAATGCTTGCTATTGTCTGGGTGTGAGATGTTAGGGATGCCTCATCTGCATTGGAGGGGCTTGGAGTGCTGCCCCTAGGTGACTGATTGTCACAATCCTCTCCATGGGGTGCCGTGGTCATGTGTTACAGGACAGGAACCTGGTCGGGAGAAGATGAAACACCTATGGTTCTCGGGTATAAGAGTACGGAGAGTTCTGAATCCACTCAACCTTATCCAGTTTTCTGGCATGGTCCACTGCCCCACACAGACAAACACATATACATCAAAAATAAATAAATAAATAAAGGACAGGCACAACCCTGTCCTCCCCAAGTTGGCTGTGGATTTTCATCACAGCAATAGTAACTCTAAGACAAATTGAAGAGTTTATTAGACTACTTCCTGCTAAAACCAAATTATGAAGATCTCAACTGGAATGAGTCCCTCTCTCTTCCAACAGCTTGCTCCAATACAGAATAGCACTTGGATCCCAGGTTTGAAAATACTGCATAACTAATGCAAAGTTCAGTGGTTGGGGAGGAAGTACTTGCCGTGGACAGCGTCCTGAACTCAGATCCCCAGCCAACTCCATGCCCGCCGACAACACACATATGTACCCCCCCGGGCCCCCCCCACCGACAACACACATATGTGCCCCCCCCGGGCCCCCCCTGCCGACAACACATATATGTGCCCCCCCGGACCCCCCCTGCCGACAACACACATATGTGCCCCCCCCCGGATTCCTCCCCACACACACTGGGAGGGTGCAGAGGCAGATCCCAGAGCCAACCTTGCAAAACTTAGAGCACTAGCTTCAGTGAGAGACCCGGACTCAAAAAACTGAAGCATGACAGAAAACAGCTGACTGACCTCTGGCCCCCACAAGCGCATGCACAGACATGCACACCCGCAGACACACACCATAAGCACACACACACAAGGTAGATACTTGTAAAAAGATACTTAAAAAGCACCTCATCCATTGCCTTGAAGGAAACAACTCATTATTGTAAAAATGTGGTACTCATAAGTCGGCAAAGAGACCGGTGGTTCCAGGCTAGCCTTGGAAATGACAGGGCCCTGTGCCAAACAAAAAGGAAAAGACAAAGATAGAGGGAGGGAGAAGGAGTGGGGAGGAAAAGCGGGTTGGCTGGCTAGGGAGGCCGCTCATCAGTTAAGAACACATGCCCGAGCTCAGTTCGCAGCACCCATGTTGGGTGGTTGCCTGTATCTCCAGCTGCAGGAGGTCCAAAGCCATTCTCTGTACCCCATCTGTAGGCACCTGTAGTCACATCTACAAACCCATATGCTGACAGACACAGACACGGAGACACAGGTACACACGCAGATACACACTAATTAAAAACTAAAAGTGAGCTCTTTTCTGTTTTAAAAGAAAGGAATATAGAATGGATGTGTTTTGAGCCACCCAGGAGAATTCATAAGGAAACACCAGTAGGCCACTGACACACACACTTCAGCCTTCTGAGTCCCAGATGCGCACCTCCACATTCAGCTTGTGAGAAACAGGTTTTAGTTTTTCTATCAAAGGTGACTAGTTGCCAAGAACAAAGGATTCATAAATCCCTCTACCTCCTACAATTTTAGGCAAAAGAATTCAAATCTTTTCATCTCCCACCTTGTACAACCTTACCCAGAGCCTCCCCGCCCCCGCGACCCTCTGCATCGCCAGACTGTGATGGCTCAAGACCCCTTTCCTTCGCTTTCTTGCTGCTGGCTGCCTTCCACATTAGTCACCTGGAGGGGGGGGGGGACTGTGAGGCTCAACCTCAGCCAAAAAAGAACAGCCTCTCCCCACCCTGTCTTCCATAGGCGTAAAAGACAGCGGCCACGTTGGCCTTGTATGCGGCTTGCTATCCTGGTTTGGGTGGTGGCACCCTTTTTACAAAAAGACATTGTCTGGGGCTCAGTAGTTAAGAACATTGACTGCTCTTTCAGAGGACCCAGGTTCAATTCCCATCACCCACATGGTAGCTCACTACTGTCTGTAACAGGAGGATCCAATGCCCTCTTGTGGCTCCTGCAGATACTGCATGCACATGGTACATAGACATACACACAGGCAAAACAACTATAAACATAGAAATAATGAGCAAGATTTTTAAAAATGAAGAAAGAAATTCCTTGCCGGTTACTTTCACGTGTGTGTGTGTGTGTGTGTGTGTGTGTGTGTGTGTGTGTGTGTGTAACACTAAGAACATGACTTTCCAAACAAGCAATGGGCATGTGGGTTGGTCCTGGTTGCAGGTCAGCTCTGACTGCTACAACGGCCATGTCTTTTCTCTCCCTGCCTAGGCGGTACACACAGTGAGTGAGCGGCCTCCTTTGCCAAGGCTTGTGGCGGGCAGTGCTAGAACAGGCTCTGCCAGGCCAGCACACCCTGAACATAGCTCTGTCTCTCCTGGGACAGGCATGAGGATGTTCCACACTTGCCCATGACCGGGACTCTCAGCTCAACACTTCATCCACCTCAGCAGAGACTGACCCACCATCCCCAAACACTAGGGATACCATAGCATTCTTCTGTTCTAAGAATGTTCCTCTACGTTTGTCCTTAAAGACTCCAGATTTTAAGCATCTGGTGTTGGCCTCCCCAGGCCTGTGGTGACCAGGTCAGACTTGTGTCCTTTCTCTGTCCTCGTAGTCACTTCCTGTCTGCTCTTCTTAGTCACTCATCTCGTTGTTTCAAAATTCCCATTCGGCTAAGGCCTCGCCTCCCAGGGCCATGCATGCTCTGTCACTGCCAGATCTCCTTCCTGGTCACTTCCCTGATGGACGGAGGACACAAATTCTGCTTCTGACTTCACGGTCCTCAGAAACCACCCTGTTCGTGCAGGTGCAGATCCTCCCCACTGTAACTGTCCAGGCGAGAATGAGAATATTCCAGAAGCGATACTGTGCTCTGACAATGGACCCATGAAACTGGCTTTTCCCTGGGAATATCATACTGAGAGAAGGAGACAGGAGCCTTGGTGCCAGGCAGAGAGGGGCTCCTCTCTCAGGAAGAGACTTCACACAGTGCTGACAGCCTGTCAGACCCCCTGCAGGAGAGCTGGCCCTGAAACAAGGCTGGGTCAGTGATGGGCATGACCACATCTTGACCAGGACAGCTTGGCTATGCACAGCTCTTGCCTTCTGTTTATACATGAGCCTCATGTTGGGACCCTGAAGGGCTTATAAGGGTCCTCAGACCTCTTTGCTTGCTCTTCCCAGTGTAGCCATGTGAGGTAAATCTCCTCTGTCTGCTTTTCACTACAACTGGTCTGTTTCACTGTCCTGTTGAGCCCCGGCTCTGACTCTAGCAGTTCCTAGAACACTAAGTTTCAGGCCCACCATACCATGAACCTCACCTGATCCTGGTTCTCCACCCCTCCTTGATCCTTTGCACTCATGTTAGACAGGGCCACCGCATTTTTTAAAGCTCTCCCATTAACTTGCTTCCGTGGATTCTTGCTCTCGGCACCCTTACAGCTGACTCTGTATACAAGACCCCAGGTTAACAGGAATCAGAGACGGCCTGGCAGCAAGCATGTTCTATAACTACCAATCGCGTGGTATAAAACCTCCTCCTTCCTCTAAATGTGTAAAAAGGGACCCTCGCTCTGCCATGGGGACCTGATCTCACCCAGGGGTCCTGATATGCTGCCTCTGGTCTGTCTGTCTGTGGCATTAAGGCAACTTATGGAAGAGTTTATCCAGGGTCATGGTGCCAGGGGGTTAGAGTCCGTGGCGGGGGTTATGTATGGCAGCAATCGAAGGCATGGTGACTACAGCAGCGACTGAAAGCTCACAGCTTGAACTACAAGCACGAAGCTAAGAGAGCAAACTGGAAATAGGCAAGTGTTTGGTAACTCAAACGGGTTGCAAAGCTCTCCTCCAGTGACATACTTCCTCCAACAAGACTGTACCCCTTAAGCCTCCCCAAACAGCACCACCAACCAGGACCAGGTGTTCAAATATAGCTATGGGGGGGGCATAATATTCGGACACCACAGCCCCAGACCTGTAATCATTCCAATCACTCACTCAAGCACCTATTAAACGCCGATCTCAGCATATTCTTTCTAGTCTCCACTGCCACCCCAGGCTTCGGTAACATCTTGCCAGGTCCTCCTGCAAAGACCAACTCCACCCCCTCATCCCAACTACCACGCTGGCCAGGGAAGGAATTCAAGAGAAAGGAAAATCACATAACCAGTCTCATGGCACGTCACTTTAAAGGCATTTTAAACCACGAACCAGGATCATCGATCGCTCCTCTCCGACCCGCTGCTCCCACTTGGCAATGCCCATCCTTCTAGACAGCAGAGCTCGCTTTCCCCGGGGCCTAACTCTTCTCTAAGGTTTTCTCAGGCTCAGGCTGCCACGCTTCTCACTCCTCCACTCTCCCTGGACTAAGCACACCTATCCAAGTGGCTTCCAGTGTCTCCACAAACTGGAGGACAGAGCCCAGGCCCCTCTGCCTTCCTTACCCCATCTGGCTGTCTTGCAGGAATTTCAAATTCAGCAGTCCCCAGATAGATCTCTCCACTCTTCAGCCCTCTACCCTTAAAGTCTGATCCTCAGGCTAGCAAGATGTCTTGACAAGAAAAGCCACTTGTTGCCAAGCCTGACAACCTGAGTTCAATTCCTGGGAAGCACATGGAGGAAGGAGAGAGCCTACTTCTCAAAGCTGCCCTGTGGTATGCAAGTGTGTACTCACAAACACACACAAGTCAAATAAACAAACAAAAGCGTGAGTAGTACCCTAGTTAGCTTTAACTACCAATTTAACACAGCCTGCAGTCACCTCGGAAGGAAGTCTCCAGTGAGGGCTTGGCCTGCGGGCAAGTGCCTAGCGGACTGGACTGTCTGCATTGTTATATGATGTAGGAGGACCCAGCCCACAGTGGACGGCTCCATTCCCTGTGCACTTGGCCCTGGGTGATCTAAGAAAGCAAGCTAATCATGAGCCAGAGAGTCACCCAAGCAATGTCTTCCACGGTTTCTGCTGTACTTCCTTGTCAGTGAGTGGAGTCTTTGCATAAAGACTGAATGGCAAGCCAGCCTTCCAGTCCCTGCCCTTGTTTCCCTCAAAGCTAAATAAACCCCTTCTTCCCCAAGCTACTTGCAGTCTGGGTGCTTTATCACAACAGTGGAAAGAAATCAGAATAAATGCACTCCTTATCTACCTGCCCCACCCCCACAATAGTAACACAAGCCCCTAGGAGTGGTGACATCAGACATCACTAGTCAAGCCAGACCAGGTGATCATCCCAGATCCCCTTGTTTCTCCACAGCTCTATTCACTCCTGACTCTTACCTCTAATGGGCCTTTCCCTCTCCCCATCTTCCACTTACTCTGCCACAACCAGGTTAGAGCAACCAGCCACAGCTGCCAGACCCCTTGTGGCACCTCAGCCACTTCAAGTCACTGTTCATACAGGCCCCTGTAAACTCTGTGTGTGTGTGTGTGTGTGTGTGTGTGTGTGTGTGTGTGTGTACACATGGAGGCCAGAGGTCAACATAAGGTATATTCCTCAAACGTATTCTGCCTTTTATATTTTTTCCTGAGACAGGGTATCATGGAGCCCAGGCTACCCTTGAACTCTCTCTACAGCTAAGGACAACTGTCAGCTCCTGATGCTCCCGTTGGCTCTACCTCAGATTTGGGGATATGAGTATGCATCTTCATACCTGGTTTTCTGTGCCGCTGGGGATGGAGCCCAGGGCTTCAGACACTCTAGGCAGGCACAGGGGCTCCCACTGCCCTGGAGTTCACTGATCAGGCTAGATCAGCTGAGCAAGCCCCAGGGGAAGCCCCTGGGTGCACCTCTCCAGCACTGAGATTACAAACTCAAGCTGCCAGGACAGTTCTGCTTTGCTTGTTTTAGCATGGGTCCTGGGGAACAAGCTTGGCCACTTGTGCTTGCATTCCAAGCCCTTACCAACTGAGCCATCTCCCCAGTCCATGTGAACTTTCTACGTCAGCAAATGCTAATTCCCTTAGCGCCCCAATGGTTTACCATTGATAACATCTAACCCCTTTTCTGAACAGGCCCATAAACCTTTGCCCAGCGGCCCTGCCTCTCTTGGCCGCTGTGCTCAGCACTTCCTACTTACTGCTTCTCTCTGCAGGGAGGAAGGAAGTCCTGAAGCAAAAGGAAGCAAGGTCCAGTCAAGACTCCGCAGACAGGGCTGCAAATGTGGCTCAAGCTAGCTGAGTGCTTGCCTCATGTGCTTAAAGCCTTGGATTTCTTTCCCAGAACCACATAAAGCTGGTATGATACGTATGCCTCTATAATGCAGCCCATGGAACGTGGATGCAAGCAAATCGGGGGTTGAAGGCTGTCTTCAGCTACACACAGAGTTCAAGGATAGTCTTAGCTACATGACACCCTGTCTCAAAAGAACAGAAGTAGCAGACACTTTGTAGTCATGCAGTAGAGAGAGGCGGAACCTGTGTGAGGTAAGCCCAGAGGACTGGGCTGGGACGATACTACAGTGGATAAAGCACAGGCCATGCGAGTGTGAAGCTCTGGCTTCAGATCCCCAGGACCCCATGGAAACAGTGCTGTGACAAGTCTATAATCCCAACAGAAGAGGCAGAGACAGGACAATCCATGGAACTCACTGGCCAGCCTGTCTAACAGAATGGGCAAGCCTCAGCTTCAATTGGAGACCATATCTCAAAACAGAAGGTGGCTGGGCATAGTGTTGAACATCTTTAATCCAGTATCTGGGAGGCAGAAGCAGGAGGACCTCTGTGAGCGCCAGGCCAGCCTGTTCTATATAATGATGCTCCTGTTTGCACTACCTCAGATTGGGGGTTACACAGTGAGACCTTGCCTCAAAAATAAAATTAAAGACCCCTCATCACCATGAATGTCTTGGCAGGTGCTCTCAAGAGCACCAACAATGCTGAGACCAGAGGCAAACAACGGGTCCTCATCAGGCCATGTGCCAAAGCCATCATTCGCTTCCTAACTGTGATCTTGAAGCACGGTCACATTGATGGGTTTGACATCACTGATGATTACAGAGCTGGGAAAGTCGACGTGAACCCTTACAGGCAGATTGAACAAGTGTAGAGTGATCAACCCTAGGTTTGATGTGCAACTCAAACACCTAGAGAAATGACAGAACAGTCTGTGCCCACACAGTCAGTTTGGTTTCATTGTGCTGACAACCCCAGCTGGCATCAGGGACCACGAAGAAGCAAGACCAAAACATACAGGAGGAAGACCCCTGGGGTCCGCTCTCTAGAGATGCAAAGCACAAACAGAAAAGCCTCCATGGACAATAAAATAAAATAAAATAGAATTAAATTTTTTTAAAAAAGTAATTAGGCAGAAGGACAAGTGAGACGGCTCAGCAGAGGAAAGTGACATCAGCAGAGGAAGGTGACATCAGCAGAGGAAGGTGGCATCAGCAGAGGAAGGTGACATCAGCAGAGGAAGGTGGCATCAGCAGAGGAAGGTGGCACTGCCAAGCCTGGCAGCCCGGGTTCTATCTCTGGGATTCACACGGTTCAGAGAGAGAGGATACATATTGTCCTCTGAGCTCCACACATGTGTGCACACAATCTCCACGCACACAGACTGATAATCATTTTCAGCTGCTCGCCACGGAGATCGGAGATCACTTTATCAACATTTTTTTCCCCATCAACTTGTTTTAGAGTTGATCTAAGAGAATCTCTGTGTTCTATTTGGTTTGGGGAACAGTAAGATTTAAATTTCTAATTTCTAAAGCTATTGCATATTTGGCTGATTAATTCTAGTGTCTAATGACAAAGAACCAGAAGAACATGAAATTTCAAGTATACTACGGAAGTTTCTAGAACAGCAGGAACCCAAGATGTGTCTTTATCCTCTACAGTACCCACATGCTTTGGAAGGCACCCCAACAAAAACCACCTCAATAGTGTCCAGCCTAAAACGTGTTTATAAGGAAGCTAGGTAAGGTGGTGCGCCTTTAATCCTAGTGCTTAAAAGGCAGAGGCAGGTGGATCTCTTTAACTCAGAGGTCAACCTGGGCTACATAGTGAGTTCCCAGGATAGCCAGGGCTACATGAGAGACCCTGTCTCAAAACAAAAACACACAAAAAGAAAACATTTTAAAAGAAAAAAAAAAGATGGAAGCTAGTCTTGGAGAAGGCCTGTGGCAGTCTGGATGTGACTCAATTGTGGAATGTGAGGCTAGCACTCATGCAGTCCCGGGTTCAATCCTCAGCACTGTCTATGGAGGCGTGCTCATGTTATCCCAGCACTGAGTGGGTAGAGGAATGAGGATCAGAAGTTCACAGGGGTGCCTGCAGAGATGGCTCAATGATTAAGAGAGCTGGTTGCTCTCCCAGAGGACCTGGGTTCAGTTCCTGCAACCACACAGTGACTCAAATCCACCTCTCTCACCTCAAGGGATGTGGAGGGAACCTCAAGCAAGGGTTCTGACTGCTTCTGACTCCTGAACACACATGGGACACATAAACAGACACAAGCACATACATACACATAAAAATACATGTAAAGTTAAATTTCAAAAAAAGAAAAAAAATTTGCCCATCTAACAGCAGATGCCATTTAGAAGTAATTATCAACACACAATTCTCTCTCTCTCTCTCTCTCTCTCTCTCTCACACACACACACACACACACACACACACAAAGGGGGACTCTTGTGCTAGTGGAGGAAATATAGGGTATGGTTCTTGCATTTATTTTGTCTTACTGGAGACCTTCCCAGTTCACAAAGTTCCAACGGAATAGTTCTGGTTGTTGTTATGTTTCCAACTGCAGCTTCAGACAAAGTCTGAACAATGGTTCCCACATTCAGAAATGAGATGAATGGGGGAGTTTGGTCACAGACTCCAGAGAGGTTCAGCATGATGGAACGACACAGCACAAACTCCCGGGGTTCAAACTTGTTATGGAGCCTTAAGCCATCATTCCCAGTGCAGGGACCTTGAAGAACTTCAAGGCAACAGTGACGATATTTCTCTACCACTCTTTGTGTCTGAGTAGACACAGGTGTGCATGCGCATCTGCTTGTGCCATGGGTGCTCTGCACACGTGTGCACGTGCACGGTGATGCTGAAGCTGATGTCAAGAATCATCCTTAATAAAACCCGGAGCTCACTGGTATGGTAAGCCTCTCGTGGGCTAGCCCACCCGGAGTTCACTGGAATGGTAAGCCTCTCGTGGGCTAGCCCACCCGGAGCTCACTGGTATGGCAAGTCTCTCGTGGGCTAGCCCACTTTCTCCAGAGATCCCGTCTCCACCTTTCTGGGCTTGAGTTACAGACAGGCTGCCCTCCCACCAGGCATTTATCTGGGCTCTGGGGATCCAAGCTCCAGTCCTTACACTTGTAAGGCAACTGCTTTAACCACTGAGCCATCTCTGTGGCCTAAGAATTAAAAAATCTGAGACTCCATTCCCAGCACCAAAGCAACCAAACAGACAAAGCACAAGGAACCAGCCCCAAGCGCACCTCCAAGTCCTCCACCATTAAACAGCCACAAGAAATTCTCCAGACTCCATTTAAGGTTCCAGTTCTCATGTTTCTATCTTTATGTGTCTAGGTCCTATTTTCCAAAAGCTATCTAGTAACTCACACCCACACTTTCCTGGAACAACATCTCCTCCGGCATGGTAAAACCTCACTGGGATCTCAGATAAGAGCAGCCGCTGTGCTGTTTCCAGTGGGAAGTAACTGGAAAGGAAGGGAGCAACCCTGGGGATAGGGGGGGCTGCTTAGCCGTGCACAAGGCCCTGTCTAACTCCTAGCACATTGTAGTGTGTGTGTTTGTGTGTGTGTGTGTATGTGCGCGCGCGCGCGCCTGTGTGTACATACACACTGTGCATGAAAATAAAAACTCTGAGGAGGGGGCTGGAGAGATGGCTCAGTGGTTAAGAGCACTGACTGCTCTTCCAAAGGTCCTGAGTTCAATTCCCAGCAACCACATGGTAGCTCACAACCATCTGTAATGGGATCTGATGCCTTCTTCTGGTGTGTCTGAAGACAGCTATAGTGTGCTCATATACATGAAATAAATAAATCTTTAAAAAAAATAAAAAAGACTCTGAGGAGGTCAGAATCAACAGAGCACCTACAGGGCCCGCACCTCAGCTTATTTCCCCATATGTTAGTTTCCTGTTAGTGGGACAGACTTAAAGAGAAAGAGAAAAGCTCCCACGCCAAGAGAGTGCTTAGTGGAGAGAGGGACTTGCCACACAAGCCTGACAACCAGAGACTGAGTCTGAAAATTAAAAGTTGAAGGAAAAGAAATGCTCTACAAAGCACCCTCTGTCTGCGACATATGTGCTTAGTGCATGCGCACGCGCGCGCGCACACACACACACACACACACACATACACACATGTAGCCTGGTGGGGGCTGGGGAGACAGCTCAGCAGTTAAGGACATTTGCTGCTCGTCCAGAGACCTGCTTGGTTCCCAGCGCCCAAGCAGCTCACAACTGCTTGTAACTCCAGCTTCAGGGGATCCCAGCCACGCCCTCTTCTGGCTTCCAAGGGTACCTGCCCCACACATACTCACACATAAAAATAAATCTAAAAAGTACATACATATATATGCATATTCACATATAAATAAAAATACAAGAATGCATACATATACACATATATACTCATACACTCATGCACACACACACACACACACATACCCCACAGCTTCAGCCAGGGTTTATTGGTCTTTTGCTTTGTATCATTTGTTTTTTTGTATCATGGAGGGAGTGCACTGTAGAGGAAGCTATTTACCTCTTGGTAGACAAGAAGCCAAGTCATAAGGTAGACAGAACCCCCATATTCTCTCAGGGCCCAGAGAGTCACAGGACAATGACCAATGCTTTACTACATGAGACTCTGAGGTAGGGGGGCATTTCATGGAATCCTAGAACCACGCCCACTCCCACACCTTAAACACTGCCTACTGGATTAGAAGCTGACAGTGGGGTGGGCAACCAACTCCTTCAGAGCTACACTGACGCAAGAGCTCAGACAAGGCAAAGGCCTCCTCTAGACCATGGCACTAAGAAAATTCCAGAACCAGGCTGGGGATTTGGCTCAGCTGGTAGAGTTCTTGGGCATAAAGGAAGCCCAGAGTTCCAGCCCCACCACTGCATGGACCAGGCATGGTAAAAATACAGTTTTTAATCACAACACTCAAGGGGTAGAGGCAGGAACATCACAAGTTCAAGGTCACTCTAGCTATATATCAAATTCCAGGCCAGCCTGAGCTACAAAAGATCATGTCTCACACACAAAAAGTTCCAAAACCAGGTTCAGCCTTGGCTTACACCTCTGTCTCAATATTCAGCACCTCCCTTTATGGCTCCCCTGGTTCTCACAACTTCACCTCCTCAATCCAGGCTTAAGCGGCACCACTTTGACATGTTCTGAGACTTAACATACAAGATTCTTGCTCTGATTAAAGCAATCTTCACTTGGCACATCAAAGCACATGCCCTGCCCCTCCGAGGATAAGCTTTGATCATTCAATAACCCTCAAACTTAAGAAAGGTGGTTAGGAAATGAAGGCAGAGCCAGAGCGAAGAGGATCTCTGTTCCACGGGGATTGAAGGCAAGTGAGGGTAAGAACAATCAGTCCATTCCAGACCCTCTTCCAGAACACCCTGGTAACACCAAAGTCCCTAGGTTCTAGGATTCACTTGGAAATGAATTCAGTGGGAGAAAGGACCCTGCTGTGCGTGCCACGCCCTCTGGGGCACTCAAGTCTGCACCACACCAAGCGCAAGTCTGAGCCACGAGCTGACTTGGCTCAGAGAACCGGGGCAGGAAAACCCTTCAAGTCACTGTGCTTCTAAAAACCACCTTTGATGCTAGCCACGCTCCGAAAGGCAACTGGAAGACAGAACCAAAAAGTAATTCACAACCAACAAATCCCTACAAACTTCTTGAACCCAGCTTCCAGGTCACCCAAAGAACAAGTTCCTACCTTTAAGAAAGAAGTTTGGGCAACATTTTATCGATCTGAAAGGGACGGAGGAAGTGGACCAACTCAGGAGGGAGGCCCGAAAAGGCAGGAAGTGGCCATTTGTGGAAAAAGGGAAGGACAGGCAGCAAGGGAAGAGAAACTGGGGCGCCTCCCCTATGTCCTCAGCACCCCTAGATCCGTCTGGGAGGCCCTCGGGCTTTCCCAAAAGACATCTCTCAAGCCAAGCAGGGCGCAGTCCCGGGGCGTTGTCCTTCTTCATGAGACGCGTCCCTCCCTCCCAACGTGGAACTAGGAGGCCTGCGATCGCGCGGGGAGCGCACTCACTTCCCTATCCTAGGGCGCACCCCTTGTCTGCGGTCCCCTGCGGGGCACAGCATCCTTACCTGGAGGAGCCGTCCCACCGCCGCTCTGGCTACGCGCACAACCAGAATCGCCGCTCTCACGAGCGCCCCGCCCCGTCCTGGGGCCGGACCCCAGCTGTCCCCAGTCGATTTGTCATTGAGGAGTGGTGAGCTCGCGCGTCCCCACCCCCCGGAGCGCGTTCCCGCTGTCCGCCCGGCAACCCTGTCCTCTCCAGAGGCAGCCCTCCCTTCCGTTCTCCGAGGCCACGCCTATTGACCAATCCGAAGAGGTACTGCCAAACCTTCACCAATGAGAAAACACGTTGAGTGTGGAGGCGTGGCCCCACGGAACGGCCCCACCCATTCCCCCTTCCTTTTAGCTCCCCAGCCAGACTCGCGCACGTGACTGCTGTTGCAGTGGCAAAGCTTGGGAACTGGTCTGGGGACGCCGGGGCGTGGGCGGGTGCACTCCCGGGGAAGCCGAAGCGAGGCCAGAGTTGTGAAAAAGCCAAGAAAGACTGAGCTGATAGAAGCCAATGATGAGGACTATGTGGCCAAGTGTGGCCTGCGCCCTAGCCTGGAAGGTGATAAGCAGCTTTGAAGACCCTTGGTCAGGGACTGGAAACTCCAGGTGGCACCGCCTCTAGCTTGGCCCATGACACCCTACTAGTAAAGAAATTGCAGCTATTAATTTGACCTAGGTCACAGGCCAGGCCAGGAACCCTAACCCTACCATAGCCAGCGGCAAGAACTACAGGCTGCCCTTCCTTTAGGGCTCTACACCATCACCCTCCTACGCCCAGGAGCTTGTTATTTTCTTACGTGTTTTCTACTAGGGTTGATTTTCCTAGCTGAACATTAGCCACTTCCCACTGCCACAGTTGTGTGATACCCTACCCACCCGTATGAACTGGTGCTTTTCACTGTATGGTAATTAATAATTCAACTTTTGTTTCTGATCTTTAAGGAGGGAAACAGTGATCACCGTAGCCCGCACTGTGTAATTATTCTTGCTGATAATTCTAAACTAGGATTCATGTATATTCTATCAGAGGCTTTTGTGCTTTGTTTAAATGGTTCCATACCAGCAACTAACAGACCTAGTCCTCCCACTGACAGCATAAGGAGAAGCGAAGTCTCCCTGGGCTAGCAGGTGGCTGGAGGGGTCAAGACACCCACAGAGACAAGCCCCACAGCCTCAATAGACTTGGACCCCTGGGATCCACATAATGGAAAGAAAACTGGCTCCCTCAAGTTGTCCTCTGATTCTCTCTCTCTCTCTCTCTCTCTCTCTCTCTCTCTCTCTCTCTCTCTCTCTCTCTCTCTCTCTCTCTCTCTCTTTTGTGTGTGTGTGTGTATGTGTGTGTGTAATTTTAAAAGAAAGAAAAACTGCTGGGGGCTCTAAGGGAGAATGAATAGGAAGCTGCTTTAAAAAAAAGATTTATTTTATGTGCATGGAGTTTTCTTTCTCTTTTTTGGGGGGGGGGTGGGAGGAGTGATCTTGTTTTGTTTTGTGAGACAGGGTTTCTCTGTGTAGCCCTGGCTGTCCTGGAACTCACTTTGTAAACCAGGCTGGCCTCAGACTCATAAAGATCCGCCTGCCTCTGCCTCCTGAGTACTGGGATTGAAGGCGTGCAGGACCATGCCCGGCTATGTACATGGTGTTTTACCTGCACTGCATGTATGTACACCACATGGGTGCTGGGTGCCTGCAAAAGAGGGTACAGATCCCCTGGAACTGGCATTACGGGTTGTGAGCCATCAGCCATCATTTGGGTGTTGGTAACTGAACTTGGGTCACCTGCAAAAGCAACAAGTGCTCTTAGCCGCTGAGTCATTCATCTCTCCAGACCGTACAGGAGGCGCTTTCAAACAGCTCTCTGCAGAGCTCATAACCTGGGAGAATCACAGTGAAGTCTGACAGAGTCAGGAAGTGTGGGCTGAAGGAGAATTCCTCCACGTAGCCAGCAGTCACGTAATTAGAAGGTCACTCAGCCTCCATGCACCTCTGATCCCAGCTAGCCAGTAGGCGCAAGACCTCTAGCTGCAGGTACACGGGGTTAAGTGAGTTTACACAGAGTTAGTGAGACAAGCACAAATGTGGGACTTCCATGGTGAGGGGCAGCAGACACCACCGTGAAGGCTGCAGCATGTCCAGACTTCCTCCTACGGCAAGCCCCCATGATCAGATGCAAGCTTAGACAGTAATCTGCCCACGCGTGAAAGGACTGCTTCAGGAGACAGAGTCAAGAATTGGGTAGCAGACAGGCCAGACTTTCCCTGGCCTCTCCCCTCCCACCCCCACGTAGCCCCCCAGGCTGTGGCCCGCCTGTCCTAGAGTGTGTTCCAGCTGTTCCTTTCCCTTCCACACAGGATGCACTGGGCCTGTCTGGAAAGGCTGACTCGTGCTCTACTCCAGGAATTCGTGGGCTCCACTGGGACCCCATCCTGAGAGTCTTGTTCGAGGTCCAGACATTCCAAGCCCCACCAGAGTGACCGACCGGCACAGAAACAGTACTCTGTGCAGGGACTCTCACACAGGACATGTGCCCTGCTGTGGCAAGGGTACTGAGATGGCTTGTGACAGGTCTCAGGTGGGCCCTTGTTCTCCATGCTTCTTCTCCAGGGTCTCAGCAGAAGAATATGTGATGCCCAGTAGGGCCCTCCGGGAACCATTTAACCTGCTGATGGCATGGGAAGAGGTTCTAGACCCTCCCTCCTTCAGAAGTACGGGATGAGCACTGTGAGCCTCTTCTGTGCTGTTTGATGAATTGTTTTCTCCCCAGGGTGCCAGGTAACACTGACCGGTCTTACCAGCTTTAGTGCTGGATCCAGAATGGGTCCTTCCAGGGAAGGGGGAGGGGAGCAGAGCCTGCCCTGGGAACAGTAGTCAGTGACTTTGCCCCACTACAGGACGGTAGTGGTGGTGGGTACAGGAACCTTTTAGCCACGACTTTGTGCCCAGCTATGCCAACTGGCATTGCGGCTGCTCCCGTTCTGGCTCTGACCAAGGCTTCTATGGGGCTTCTCCTGTGGGAGCTCAGCTCTTGGCCCTGCCCAAAGGCAGAGAAGGTAACTGTGTGCAACTCTCTTAGGGGCACTTCTGAAGTCCCAACCCCTCATGCGTGGTACCCAGAAGCCGACCTTCCCCATGATTCCTGGGGTGTGATTGGGAGAACAGGGAGAATACATTATGATGAAGGATGGCTTGGGATGATCTAGAACACAACTGGATCGGCTGCTGCTTCTATTGAGGGTGGCTGACTGTGACTTTGGAGCCACTTGGCTTGTGGTAGTAGCTCTCAAGGGTGGTGGTGGTCAGCAGGGGTAGCTTTGGTAAGGTTCTGCCTTAAAAAATGGGGATCTGAGTTCAACCCTCAGAACCCATATTTTAAAAGAAAAAAGAAAGAAGAAAAATCTTGGTGTGGTGGCATACATCTGTGATTCCTGTGATTCCTGTTCTAGGTGTTGGTGTCTCAAAACCAAGGTGGACTGTGGCTAGAGAGGTGGCTCAGAGGCTAAGAGCACTAGCTGCTCTTACAGAGGACCTGGGTTCAGCTCTTAGCACCTATATGGTGACTCACAACTGTCTGTAACTCCAGTTACAGAGAACCCGCTGCTTTCTTTCTATATATTCAGGCTCCTGTGTCCACACAGTATATATATATGTACATCCAGGCACACAGCTGAGAAATGACAGCCAAGGTGGTCTTCTAACTTCAGTTCTCAAGATCACACACACACACACACACACACACACACACACACACACACACTGACATAAGTGAATAA
Organism: Mus pahari; assembly: GCF_900095145.1. Taxonomy (NCBI): domain Eukaryota; kingdom Metazoa; phylum Chordata; class Mammalia; order Rodentia; family Muridae; genus Mus; species Mus pahari. The sequence goes on from NC_034594.1 coordinate 94,400,448, forward strand.
ATAAATAGCTCTGTCAACACATGCTGTGTGACCCAAAGCAAACCACTTCACCTCTGTGAGTTCAAGTCCACCCTCTGTACCAGGGGAGCCACCACCTGACTGTTTCATGCAGAACACCCCCTCCCTCCACGCTAGGCCCTGCTTCTGAGACATCCACCATTTAGAACCTGGCCTAGAGGGAAACCCTGAGGTTGAAGAGCACTCACTGGCCCTCCCCTAGGCTGGCTCTTTTTAAAGGGAAGAAACAATCTCCTGGGCAGAATTCCCCTCCATCCTTTCTTTGTATTCAGGCTTCTGGGGAAACACCAGATCCCACAGTGCTTTCCTTCCTGGCTCCCCCACCCTCCTTCCAGAAATTCCCCAACGGCTGCCAAGCTCTGACACAAAGAGACAGTTTAGTGCTGCAGGGTCTGCGTAGGTAACCTGGGCCACAAGCCAGCCCCCCTCACCCCAGCACATGACTCCTGGGGACACAGGAGAGGAGTAAAACTCAGGACAGGCACTTCGGGGAGGGTCCAGTTGTCACCCATGTTAAGGGTGCCTTTGACATTGAGGGCCCCAGCCAGGCTGGGTTCCACCCTCAGCATGGCCTTAACTGAAGCACAGTGGCGCCTTCCTGTGGTCCCAGTGTTTGTGAGGTGGAGGCAGAGGGGTCAGAATTTCAAGGCCTCAGCCAGAGAGAGGAAAGAGCAGTGAAGGCACCAGGGGACAGAGAGTTTGGCATCTAAGAGACAGTTCTTTGTCTGCTTGGCAGTTGTTGGGTGATAAATCCAGATGGGAAGTCTAACCCATCCCTCCTGGGGCCTGGGAGGGACCAGGAGAGTAGACCACTTAAAGGGCCCCTGCTTCCTCCTCTTCTTCCTCCTCCTTCTCCTCTTCCTCCTCTTCCTCCTTCTCCTCCTCCTCCTTCTTTCCCTCTTCCTCCTCCTTTTCTTCCTCCTTCTTCCCCTCTTCCTCCTCCTCCTCCTCCTCCTCCTCCTTCTTTCCCTCTTCCTCCTCCTCCATCTTTTCTGAATTCAAAGGCTCAGCACACCTGGCTCACATGTACCCAAGGTTGGAATGGAGGACTTGGGGGATGAGGGTGAGAACCAGGCTGGAGTTGGGGATGATTTCAGTAGGAGGTGCTCCCCTTGGGCTCTGAGCTCTATCCTCAGCACCATGTAGCAAGAAGCCAGTGTTAGAGGGAGAGAGGCTCAAGGAACTGGATTCCAACCATGGAAGCCCAGAATGGGAGCCCACAAGGAAATCAAAGTCCTGTGCAATCCATCTTCTCTACCCAAACTCAAGGCAACCCGGATGAGCAAGCATATGCCTTCCACCTTACGTCTCAGCCAGGGCTTCAGGGACAGAGAGTCCAGGACGGAGACTGTGACTCATTCTGACTCACAGCCGACACCTCACAGCCAGCCCGTGTACCCTCCCTGCCTGGTCAACAAGCCACCACCTCAGTACAGGAAATCAAGACCTAGGTGCCACCCTTCTAAGTGACTCCTGAAGTCCCTGATAACACTCAGCCCCCTCACAGTCCCCAGACCTTCTTCCAAGGCTCCCTAGGTGATGCCCTCCTCCCATCCTATGGCATCCCCACGTCTCCTCTTCTGTTGCTCTTGGTTGTCACTCTTGTGCTTCTAATGAAGGTAAAGGAATGGGGATATTCTAAGGAGACACTTGTGACATTCTTTAGCTGAGTATTGAAGCAATGGACCTCAGGAATTGGAATTGCTCCAGGAGTCTACTGTGGGACAAGGAGAAGCCTGCTACCTGGTGTCACTCACAGGGGAGATCGCAGCACCCAAGAAGAAATCTCACACCGATCTGACGATTAGTCAGATCACCTTGCAGGACAGACTGGAGTTCAGACAGACAGACTGGAGGTCAGGGATGGACAGGAACACACCTTGACCCAGACTGCTTAGCTATGTGTAGACCTGGCTCTCTAGTTAAACCTGAACCTCAATCAGCCTGAGCTGTGGGGAGAGTGGGAGGGCATCACTGGGCCACACTGAGTAATTCTTTCTCTGCTTTTCATTATTTCTTGCCTCTTTAATAACCCTGTTGGGGACCAGTGCTCATCCGGGCAGCCAGGCCCAGGCTCTGACCCTAACAACCCCAGTAACTGAAATGGACTCTCCCAACGGCCTCTGCCACCCCTGTTCATCAGGTTCCTTGCACTGTAGCCCTCCTTGTCCCGAGAAGACTGTATCTAACCACTGTCCTCCTGGGCATGGTTGAAGCAAGGAAGGATGCCTCCGTCCAGGGCCTACTGTGTGCTGACTAAGGCCTATCTATAATGTCACATGGCTGTATTTTACAGCTGAGGCTTCCGGGTGGAGATCTGAGAGGCTTTGGTGCAAGCAGCCCTCCTAGTAGAGTGAAGCCTGCACCCTGAAATGTCCTGGGAGAGCGGCAGTAAAGCTCACTAAGTTAGGCCTTAGGAGTGACTTAGGATTTTGAGGGTGAAAGGAACCGCTGGAAGGCTGGGCTCTGAGGCTCTGCTCATGGCTGCTGGCCTCAATGGGGCTGTCTGGGGAGGAGCGGAAGGGGAAATTTCAAAAACTACACCAACAGCCGAAATCCTGGAATAACAGGAAAGGCACCCCCTCCCCCCAGCTCCCCTCTGCCTGCCTTGTAGACAGGAAACTTCAGGAGCAAATCCCTGCAGACTTCCTCTGCAGATGGAGGTCCTGTGACCCCCAGGGACCAGAGGCAGTTCTGTGAGACAAAGCCAGTGTCCACATGGTTCAGTTCTTCTCGCAGGGTTTAGTGTTCCCTTGCACAACAGCCTGCAGCTCTCACTCTCCACAACCAGAGTGTGCACACCTCGGCGAAGGATGTGTGTGTGTGTGTGTGTGTGTGTGTGTGCATGTGTGTGTGCATATGTGTGCATGTATGTGTATGAATGTGTGTGCATGCATGTGTATCAATGAGCTCATGTGCTTGTGCCACAGCAAATCAAAGGTGGGGCTTATCTGCCTCTTTCCCTTGTCATAGATACAGATCTGGAGTAACCATTGGGAATCTCCAGGTTCTTGTGTCCCAGGATAAAGAATTTTACCAGAAACACATGCTTAGAAAAAGCCAGTTCCGAAATTTGTTATTAAATTGTTTTCTCTGTTCTAATGTAGCCTAAGAACTTGAGAGTTTAACTGCTGATAGATGACACAAGTGACCCACTTCTCAGTTGCCAACCTTGCTTAGAGCAGAAGCAGCTCACAAGCCTTTAGTTTTTGTATCTAATCTCTGACTATTAAAATGTTTATAAAGTTTATTTTTACCAAAGGGATGCAATTCATTAGGATAAACTTGCAGAATAAATGTCATTTTATAACAAAAAGAAAAAAGAAAAAAAGAAAAAGCCAGTTCCAAACTGAACGTAGTGGCACACACCTTTAATCCCAGCACTCAGGAGCCAGAGGCAGGTGGACTTTTGTGAGTTCAAGGCTAGCCTGGTGTGCAAAGTGAGTTCCAGGATAGCCAGGGTTACACAAAGACCCCTGTCTTGAAAAGATGAGAATGAAAGAATGAAAAAATAAAAGAAATAGAAACTTCCTTGAGGTAAAGCACACTGAATATGGTAGGGCACAACTTTAATCTCAGCACTTGGGAGGCAGCGACAGGCAGAACTCTGTGAGTTCAAAGCTAGCCTTGTTTATTTAACAAGTTCCAGGCCAACCAGAACCACAAAGTGAGTTGTGTGTGTGCGTGTGTATAGAAACCCGAGGACAATCTCAGCTGGTACTCCTCAGACCATCATTCATTGTTTAGTGTATGTGTGTGCATGTATGTGTGTGCATGTATATATGTGCATGAGTGTTTGTGCATATATGTACATGTATTCATGTGTGTGTGTTTACACATGGTCCCTCAGTAGCCTAAAACTTGCCAAGTAAGCTAGATAGCCTCTGCCCATCTCTACCTCCCCTGCACTGGGAATACAAGCACATGGTGTTGTTCTTGTTGTTGTTGTTGCTGCTGTTCTGTTTTGTTCTGTATGGGTCTGGGGATCAAGGTCAGTCCTCCTGCTTACAAGGCAGGCACTTCCCTGAATGAGCTCTCCCTAGCCCTCTTCCTGTTAGTTTCTGCCACCTTGATTCTTCCAAATTAGCTCTGGCTGGAGACTCAGCATGAGTCCAGAGGACCTGAGACCCTCTGTTTATTGAGGAGTCTGTGAGACAGCTCATCTTGACTCTGGTTGCCAAGGCTCTGACTACAGTGACACACCAGTGCTCTAGAGCTGACTCCATGCTCATCAGGAACGTTGCTGGATGTACAGCAAGAGCCCCTATGGGAACATGTGGGCAATGCAGAGCTGACAGGGGACCCAAGATGTGCTTCCCATTAGAGGCTCCAGCCAGTAACCCTGGCACCCAGCCTCCATCTTATAAACCTGCTAAAGATCTGGCCAAACCATCCCGACCCCGATTTTCCCCGAAGGACATATTAATTGTGTTTTGGATTCTTCTACCCCAGTTGCCAAGTTCCATAAGAGCTTAGATGGGAGTGTAGCTCTGGGATCTGTGCCCTGGAGCTGGGTTGGCAAGAATCCACACTCAGGGTGGCCTGGAGGGAAGGCCAGGGCCAGGCAGGCTGACTGCTAATGGTCAATTGGGACCTGGGTCCTCAGCCCTGGGTAGCCAGCAGTCCTGGACAGGGGAAGCCAACTACCAGGGTCCCTAGTTCTCTGTGTTGCTCAGAGAGGGCCTGACCCAGCTGTAACTGGCTAAGGTGGTCACAGCTCTGTGGCAGCTCTTGCTCCCTCTCTATCACTTTTTCATCTTTCCTGGGGGAGATTTGATCAGAGGCTTTAATTTTGTTTTCCTTTACCACCCTTGGAGCACAGTACATATTCGTGATGGCTAGTACTATCTACTTAATAGGACCTAGAATGGCCTAGAAAAAAACTGTTGGGCAATGTGATGGTTTATATATGATTGGCCCAGGGTGTGGCACTATTGGAGTAGATGTATCACTGTGGATGTGGCTTTGTCTTAGCTACCTGGAAGCCAGTATCCCGCCAGCATGAAGGTGAAGATGTAGAATATCAGCTTCTCCTGCACCATGCCTGCCTGGATGCTGCCATGTTCCCGCCTTGATGATAATGGACTGAACCTCTGAACCTGTAAGCCAGCCCCAATTAAATGTCTTCCTTCACAAGACTTGCCTTGGTCATGGTGTCTGTTCAGAGCAGTAAAACCCTAACCAAGGTAGGTATGTCTATGATGGGCTTTCTAGGCTGAGTTGTGTTGGGAAGACCCACTCTAAATGTGGGTGCCACTATCCCTGTGGGCTGGAGTACTGGACAGAAGGGAAAGGACAAAGTGACCAGAGCTCCAGTACTCACCTCTCTGCATCCTAACTGTGGATGCAGTCTGAGCAGCCACTTCAAGTTCCTGCCACCATGATGGACTGTACCCTCAAACTGGGAGGCAAACCAACCCGTGCTCAAGCTGCTTTTGTTAGGTGTTCTGACACTGGTGAGGAAATTAACTAACTTGGTGCCCAGTCCAACTTGTCTGCATTGGGCTGTGAGAGTGCTCACAGGAGAACAGCTCCAAACTGGAGTGCTGGAAGCCAGCTCTGCCTTTCCTTAGATGGCTGGAGCCAGGGTGCAATCATGCATGTGTGCACAGTGACAGGCCCCACTTTAGACCCAGGGCAGTTTCTCCTATGCCAGTGATTCTAGGTTTTTGTTTTGTTTTGGATTTGGGTTTTTGTTTTGTTGGTTTTTTGGTTTTTGTTTTGTTTTGTTTTTGTTGTTTTTTGTATGCTTGTTTGTTTTCAATCTAAATAGTGGAGCTGTAGCGAAATGAAGGCTTGGGACAAAAAATAAATAAAAATCTGTTCCACTATGGGGACACTATGGGTTTCCCCATTAAATGCTGCAAGAATTTCCCTGGAGGCACCTTTGGTGTGAGTACTGAGCACAGACTCCAGTAGTGACTGGGATGTTTACCTAAGACCTGCATTGTCCAACCACAGGGTTAGGGAAGCAGTGGCAGAGACGGGAGAAATTGGCTCTTCTGAGAGAAGCCTGAACTCTAAGCCATGGCTCTGTGGCACGAATGGGAGCTAGAAGACACTCGAGGGCATTAAGCAAAGGTACAACACTGCCAGGGGACAGATGGCACGACAAAGTACTCACACCATTAAGAGTGTCAACAGAATGAGAAGGAAGAGTCTAGAAGCAGCCATGGCAAGCCCTATTTGTGAGGTTTGCTCTGAGTGAAGTCAACTCCTGATATAGGATGTAGGGTTGGACGTCAGAAGACACTAGGGAGTTCTCCCTGGCTTGGGCTTGACTTAGGCCTCTATTCTCCCATGGCATCTCCTTCAACCTCCGTGTCTGAAAGTCACTGGAAGTTGTGGAAGGGCATTGAGTACACCTAGGCTTCTGGACTGGAGGATGGGGCAGTCCTGGGCCACTACTGAGCCTGTTCCCTGGACGTGTGCAAAGCCAGCTGTTAGGAGGGTTGGCTTCAACAACGAAATTACTGATCTCAGTGCTCTGATCCCAGGCCAAACAGAAAAAAGAAAAGAATTAGGGCAGAGCTGGGAGATAGTTAAGAGGTTAAGAGCACTTACTGCTCTTACAGAGGAACCAGGTTCAGTTTGCAGAACCCCCTGTAACTAGTTCTGGGGATCTGGTGACTTCTGACCATTGTGGGCTCCAGCACACATGTGGTCTGCATATACGTTCAGGCATTGTGGTGGTTTCAATGAAAAAGGTCCTCATAGGCAATAATTCTTTCAAACTTTGGGCCTCCTTAGGAATAACTCTTTAGAAACAGTTGCTAACTAACATTAACAGAATGCTCCAGTTTTTCTTTGCAGGCAGTGGTCAGTGCCAGCACCTACCCTGCCTCCTTTTTGGTACTGCTGTGGAGAGGCAGAAATGTGCCAGGATACCTGAGCCAGGCTCTTGACCTCTCCCAGCATTAGTGTCCTCCCGATAACATGGCTGCTTTAGTTACTATTATGGTTTCTCTTCTATTGCTATGACAAAACACCAGAACCAAGACAACTTATAAAAGAAAACACTTAATTTGGGGCTCACATCATGGTAAGAGCATGTCAGCGGGCAGGCAGGTGTGGCACTGGAGCAGCAGCTAAGAACTTACACCTGATTCACAGCAAGGAAGAGAGATGGGGGAGAGAGGGGGAGGGGAAGGGGAGGGAGAGAAAG
>NC_034594.1:94407751-94416819 GCF_900095145.1 Mus pahari
GAGAGAGAGAGAGAGAGAGAGAGAGAGAGAGAGAGAGAGAGAGAGAGAGAGAGAAGCACTGGAAATAGCATGGGCTTGGAAACCTCAACACCCCCCCCCAGTAACACAGGAACTTTAAAAAGGCCACGCCTCCTAATCCTTTCCAACCATTTCCACCAACTTTGGATCAAGCATTCAAATATATGAGTCCATGGGGGCCATTCTCATTCAAACCTCCCACATGACATCCCCTGGCCCCCATAGTCTCATGGCCATGTCATAATGCAAAATACATTTAGTCCAACTTCAGCAGTCTCCCAAGACTATTTAACAATTCAAAGTCTCTTCCGAAAACAAGGCTATCTCTTAATTATAACCTCCTGTAAAACAAAAAAGCAAATTGCATATTTGATAGTTTTCTGCTGAAAGTCTACATGCCCCAGCTACCCTGCAGACTACAGGAATCATGTCTGCCCTTAAAAGGGGTTGGCATTCCCTCTTCCTCTGTAGGCATCTTGGCCGTCTGAACACATGGGCAGCAGAAGTGCCCCTCCCTCATCCTGAATAGACAATGTCCCATCTGGAATCAGACCAAGTTTCTCTTTCTTTCCACCTTGTGTGTCTCTATAGCTGCTTTCAATAATCTAACGATTTCTAACCTAAAATGACACAGAACATGTTATAACTCTATAGTGAAGGGGTGGGGCATGGTGAGGACATACTGGACCAAAGCAAGACTAAACCCAGCAGGGCAAACTCCAAATCCTGTAGCTCCACATTCGCTGTCAGTGTGCTTAGACATTGTTGACCCCACCAGGTGAGAATAAAGCCACTGCCACAATATTTTAGCCAAATTTGAAGAAAGCTTTATTAACTGTTGGCCAGGATGACGGACACTGGACAGGTTCACATCTGGGATTCCCAGACAATGGTATCATATTAAATTAGTCCAGTGCTGATAAAGGCAAACCCCACACCACTATTGTTTTAGGGTTTCATGGCTATGAAGAGACACCATGACCAAGGCAGCTCTTATAAAGGAAAATATTTCACTGGGGCTGGCTTGCAGATTCACAGATTTAGTCTATTATCATCATGGGGAAAAGCATGGTGCATGCAGGCAGACTTGGCACTCTATGTCTTGATCCACAGACAACAGGAGGAGAGTGTGTACCACACTGGACAGGGCTGGAGCACATAAGACTTCAAAGCCCACGCCCACAGTGACACTTCCCCCAGCAAGGCCACACCCACTCCAGCGAGGCTATCTCTCCTAATAATGTCACTCCCTGTAGGCCAAGCACTAAAACACATGAGTCTATGGGGGCCATACCTATACAAACCTCCACAGTCATGTAATGCTCACCATTTTCAAATTAGGAGCAAGCATACATCCTGACATACTTCTTGCCTGCGAACCTTCAGCCTGCGTGTGATCGAGCACATCCTGTGCAGTTGGGGCAATCAACCTTGTTTATAAAAGTGAAACCACGTGGGTTGTTATCTTACATGAACAATGGCCCCCAGCACCCCACGGTCACCTGTCCTTGAACAAGTGGGGCTGACAGGCCAGAGGCATTTTTGTTTTATGGCTCTCTTAAGCACAGTAATTTATACTTTAAACATAACTTTAGCCCTCACAAGGTCGCTTTCCTTCTAGCTTGGCTGTCTATTAGGGTTTCACATGGAAAGAAGGGTCTCTTGGCAGATTGGGGACGAGGAATGCCACAAGGTCATAGCATGCAGCAGGGGCCTCACATGAGAGATTTATTTGTGGGTGGGTGGATGCAAGGTTGGCTCTGAGGGAGGGTGGAGGGGAAAGAGGACAGGCCTTGAAGCCATGGCTTTATAAAGAGGTCTAGCGCATGTTCGTAGGGAGAATGGATGACTCGTGTCGACAGTGGAAATGTGTCCCATTTGGTGGCTGATGATGACACACCCACTGTTATGGAGGCAGACGTTGGAAGGAGGGTCCCAACACTGACAGCAACACATTTCTCTCCCTTGGGCGTTTTGCACTTCCTGTCTGCAGCTCTCCCTGGCACACGTCCTACAGCACTGGCAGCTCCCATGCCCTAGGGTCTCCATGGCAACCCAGCCTTCTCTTTCACAGCTTCACAGTGGCCTCAGGCCTCCAACCAGGGACTTCCCTGCCACACACCTGGCTTCAGTGGCTCTCCTTAAGTTCAAAAGATCCCACAACCTCTTTACTCTTGTATCCGCGGTGATTTTAAAGCCACACAAGTGGCTGGAGTTGCTAAAGTCTGCTGCCTGCTTCTTCTGGAGCCTGGGCCGCTCCTTGAATTACGTTTGTACAGATTTTGATTTATTGTTGGTTTCTTTTGTAGAATGAGCTTGCCTTTGTGTTAGGACAGATGATTTCCTTTTTAGAAGGTGGCCACTTAGCTGGGTGGTGACCTGCCTTGAGGGTACCACTCTGTTCCATTTCAAACCAGGCATTTCTTCAAGTGTCGCCTGTCTTTGAGCTCAAGGCTTAGCCCCAACACTGACTTTCCCAGTTCTACTGTTCTCCTCAAAACATACATTTCGTATTTATTTTTGCCTTGCTTGATCTTTTCACTGTAGACATGCATGAAAGTGATCACTAGTGACCACAGGACAGAGTCAACATTAGGCTCTCTTGAAATCTCTTTAGCCTCCAAAACTCTCCAACTGAGCCTTGGCAGACTCTTAGTACAAAGGCAGCCACATTCTTTGCCAAATTATCACAAAAGGGACTCGGGCCTAGTTGCTAATATTGTTCCCTTCTGACACCCCCATAGTTCCTTTTGTTTTAGCACTGCTATCCTTCAAGCTCCTAGTAGGGCTGCCCTTAAGCTTCACTGACAGCATTTGTGCTGCCTAGTTTTATGCCAGCTTGACACAAAGTAGAGTCATTGGAGAGGAGGGAGACTCAACTGAGAAAAAGCCTCCATTACATCAGGCTAGAGCAAGCCAGTAGGGCTTTTCTTTGTTAGTGGTTGGTGGGAGAGGGCCCAGGTTACTGTGGGTGGGGCCACCCCTGGGCTTGTGGTCCTGAGGTTTATAAGAAAGCAGTCTGAACAAATCATGAGGAACGAGCCGGGAAGCAGCACTCCTCCATGGCCTCTGCATCAGCTCCTGCCTCCAGGTTCCAGCCCTGCTTTGAGCTCTTGTCCTGACTTCCTTCAATGATGGATCACAATGTGAAAATGTTAAGCCAGACAAACCCTTTCCTTCCCAAGTTGGTTTTGGCTATGGTGTTTCATTGTAGCGACAGTACCCTAACTGGGACAGCATTCAATTGCTTTCCCAGTCCAAAGTCCTCCAAAAACCACATTGGTCAGGCCTGCCACAGCTGGCCTTTACTCCTGGCACTAAGTCTTCTACATACACGTACTTTACTCTGGTACCAACTTCCCTCTTAGTTACCTTTCTATTCCTATGACATAATATCAGGACCAAGACAACTTATAAAGAGAAGTGTTTAATTTGGGGTTCACAGTTCCAGAGAGTTAGTTCATGAACACCATGGTGGTGGGCAGGCAGGCAGGCGTGGCACTGCAGCAGCAGCTGAGAGCTCACATCTAACCCACCAGCAGGGGCAGAGAGTGGTGGCAGAGAGAGCATGCACTAGCCGGGAATGCTGTGGTCTTTTGAAACCTCAAAGCCCACTGTGTGACACACTTCTTCCAACAAGGCCACACCTCCTAATCCTCCCCAAACAGTTCCACCAACTGCAGACCAAACCTATGGGAGTCATTCTCATTCAAAGTACCACAGCTACTTTTCCCATCGGTGTAACCAAACACCGGACAGGAAACAGCTTACAGGAAGATTATCTGGTCTGGAAGTTTGAGAAGGTGTGGTGCACCATGGCAGAGAAGGCGTGGTGGAATCCATCTGTTTACAGACCAGGAAGCAGAGGTCCACTCCAAGGGACCCACCTCCTCTAGCTGTGCTCCACCTCTCAGGTCTACAACCTCGTGGGTTCTCGAACCCACAAGACTGTGGCAGGCATTTGACACTCTAACCACAGCACAGAGAAAACCTCCCCAGCAGCTGCACTGTGCTCCACACACCAAAGGGGAGCCCTGCCTCTCCTCGTAACTGCACATCTCAGTGAGCAGCTGTGCAGGCTAGGAGCCCAGGCCACGCTCCAGCTTTTGATCCCACTTTTGATTCAGCTTTTGATCCCACTTCCCCACTTTTGATCCCATCTCACCCGAGATTTTTACAGGACCCCAGGTTTATAAAGAAGGGATTCAAATCAAACTTCATGGATAAGAAATCATAAATTTATTTTAAAAGAATACTACATTGGCAACATAACTTTACTATAAGTATGAAAGAAAATTTACATATCAATGAACCAAGTGTGCCTATTTTTACATAAAGGTTAGATCCTGCCTGAATATTTGATAACACAGGGCGCAGGGTGTCTTCATGAAGTGTTTTCTGAGCTGAGAGATATTTAGAGAATGAGAGAGCAGAGAGCACTGGACAGAGTGCAGAAGCATGTGCAGGTACATTTCCTAAGCCCAAACTCACCAAGTAATGTTTTCTAAAACTTAAGTCAACAACTCAAACAGCAGTCTTTTTTTTTTAATATTTATTTTTATGTATATGAGTGCACTGCAGCTGTCTTCAAACACACCAGAAGAGGGTATCAGATCAGATCCCCATTACTGATGGTTGTGAGCCACCATGTGGTTGCTGGGAATTGAACTCAGGACCTCTGGAAGAGCAGTCAGTGCTCTTAACCGTTGAGCCATTTCTCCAGCCCTCCAACAGCAGTCTTAAAAGTCAAACATTTTAACACAGTGTGCTGACATGTACTTTGCTGCTGAGGATCGACAGGGTAAAACCAATCTACTTTCCACAGTTAAACCATCAGGTCTCTCTAAGAGCAGAAAACTTTGTACATAGAAAGGTAAAACCTTGCAGTTCAAAACACACAACAATCTCATATCTGAGTCCAGCGTTTCAGGCAACACTGGTTGGTGCTGTGTGGCCTGGTGCATGCATGATGGGAAACATTTATGTTGTGTTTTCAGAGCCAAGGCTGCAACATGGGGGTGTGGGGTAGGCGAGGGGGAACCACCAGAAACACCTGGGAGTCCTTACCTGTTTGACTTCAAAGTTCAAAAACCTTTTGCTTTTACCAAATTATTTTTGCAGCTCCCACATTCAGTGCCAAGAGCACATATGGCGTCACGATCCACTGTCTAAGGCTGGGAACTTTGAGATCCTGCTATCACTGCGAATGACAGAGGCTCCGGATCACTCCTGTATCGGCAGGCACACTTACCCTTGGGGTACCTCCACTCAGATTAAACTAGCATTCATGTCTTCATTGAGGATAATCCCAGGGCAAAGCACAGCTGGAGATTAATAAGATGTTTTAGAGAAGTGAGATGGCTCAGTGGGCAAGGCCTGAATTCCACAGTTGAGGGAGAAAACTGAACCCTGCAAGTTGTCCTCTAACCTTCACACACCTTCTCCATGACACATATGTCTGTACTCACCCACACAACCATAAAAACCGAGCAGCAGCCAGGCGTAGTGGCACACGCCTTTAATCCCAGCACTCGACAGGCAGATTTCTGAGTTCGAGGCCAGCCTGGTCTACAAAGTGAGTTCCAGGACAGCCAGGACTATACAGAGAAACCCTGTCTCAAACAAAACAAAACAAAACAACAAACAAACAAAAAAAAAACCCCAAGCAGCAGAGAAGCAGGCTGGGCCCAGCTACCCTGGCATGAGGTGGCCACTGTCATCCTGTCAGGGATCCGGACATCCTGTCCTGGCTCCTGAAAGCTGCTCCCACCTGTGGGATTTCATCACATATAGGCCATGGATGAATGTAAGACCCACCACCATGTGTTGGTGCAAAACACAGCTCTCGCCTCGAGGGGGAAAATAGTTGACTCCTGAGCCCATGAGTGCCCATGGCCCTGCGATACGGACTGGGATTGCTCCACTGTGGAAATGGTCACATGAGATTTTATTAGTTACAGAATGAAAAATCAAATCATTTCTCAAATACACTGTTGGAAACCACTGGGGAGAGGTTCCAGCAAGGGCTTTTGACGCTCTCTGTGACATTCTTGGCTTCTGGGTTGTCAAGGATTTTGACAGTCAGGTCACACACAGGACTGTGTAAGGAATGAATCTCAAAGAGCCAGAGAAATAGCCAAGACCATTTGGCTCTTGTCTGCAACACTCTGACTCTGTAATCAGCAAGTTTACTGGCTTTGTGGAATCCTTAGCAGGTGTGGCTCTTCCTTCTCAGGGGAAATTCCACTCATGTGTCACATATTGTGAAATAAGGAAAATGGTCCAGAACCCAAAGAAAGCTGGATAGGCACAATAGCTCCCTCCCATCATCCTTAGGAGGCAGACAAGGGATCCCCTGGGCAAACTGGTTGACATCTGATGTGAGTTTCAGTCCTCCAAATGTACCTACACACACACACACACACACACACACACACACACACACACACACACACACACACGTCCAAATGTGTGGGAGACTGACTGTGTGTCTGTGTGCACACGTCCAGTTTGGATCATTTAATACTTGTCTCTGAGAGAAGCCGGTGCCAAGAAATGTATAGCCTGGACTACAGCTCGCCCTGAGCCAGTGCTCACGGTTTGTCTGTAGTGGGAACACCCCAAGCAAATTCTGCCAGTGAGTTTAACTTCAAGTTGGCTAGAGTGGGGTTGGCTGTACCTTGGTTGGAAGACTGCTTGCCTGAGCACACAAAGCCCTGATTCTATCCCAAGCTTTGAATAAACGGAGTGGAGTGCCTCTAATCCCTGAGGTGGGAAGATCAGAAGTTCAAGGTCGTCCTGGGCTACAGACTTAGCTCTAGGCCAGCCTGGGATGCATAGGATCCTGTCTCTGGTAGGGTACCCAGGAACAGTCAGAGCAAACACCCGTGCTCCCTCCACGGTCTGCTGCAAGACAGAGAGAGGTGAGACAGAAATAAGTGAGCTGTCGTGTCAATGCTGTGACAACAGGAGAAACGCCGCCCATGGTGGTTTTCTATACATGGCAAGGCCACAAACCTCGTCCTTCTTCAAACGGGGAAAACAATACGGGGTGCTGTGTGCCAGGAGCATGGTCATAGAGGGCTTCTTGGAGGAAGTGACATACACTAGAACTGGGAAGGCAACAGCATAGGAGAAGCCATGGGAGGAGCTCCACGCTGTATCATGTGTTTAGGACAGGGCTGGGTCACAGGGCAGATGCTGGGACTTTAACTGTCTAGTTAATACACAAGCTAAGGAATGAACACATACAAGGGAAGCTGCTAAGGTACTGAGACTAAGTTTCAAAGGTCCCGATGAAACTTGGCTCCCTGGGGGCTGTAATCCCTTGACTCTGTATCTGAGGACAAATCAGGTGCTAGGGCAACACCAGGCTGAGCTGAGGAAACCCAGACCTAGGGAAGAGCAGAGCCTTTCAAGTCAGCTGTAGGTGACAGCATGCTCTGAAACACTGTCCAGCAAGCACCTGTTCTGAGTGACTCCCAGAGCTGCAGCCTTACCATTTGTATGTGGCAGACCTGCTCCTCAGTGAGGGGTGGGGGGAGGGGGCTGCTCAGTCTGGCTGGGCTCCTGCTGTCTGGGGGGGGGGGAGAGCTGCTGCTCAGTCCTGGGAGGGGGGGCTGCTGCTCAGTTGGGTGGGTGGGGCAGGGCTGCTTCTCAGTCCGGGGTGGGCGCAGCCACTTCAGCCTCACTAGTATTTCTCAGTGTTTCCTCACAGGCCTGCTTGGGCATGAGGCTGATAGATGACAAGGTCACAGCAGCAGGGCTGCTGGAAGCCCTAGGACAGTGGCACCTGTCCTTGTGGGAGGGGACATCAAATGCAGAGACAGCCAGTGACAATGGTCACTACTGCTGGGATCCCAGCACCAGGTTCTCACACACAGCTCCCTTTGTCCGCACTTTGAGGAGTTTATCTTTTCTGTCACAGATAGGGCAGGACAGCCTTGGTAGCTTGCTACAGCATGGGGCCTCCTCCACCTCCACAATATGTAGAAGAGATGTGGGAGCTGGACCTTGTTGTTGTAGGCAGAGAAGGGACTGTGCTCTGTTTAGGGACAGGGGCTGATAGAAAGAACCAGATGGACCACGGCTTCCCTGTGTCACAGTAGATATGAGTATATATGGATCTGAAAAGCAACTTCCCAAGTTTGCAGCATTAGCTCAGAGCATGCTCAGCAAGGGCCGGAGGCCTTGGAAAGATCCAGGCTTGAGCCAAAGGCTGAAAACGTGGCCAGGTGTCACCTGGGGTGGGGGCTGGGAAGAGGCCTCCATGTTTTAAAAGCTTGTCCTGTGGAGTTTGAGGGCCCGAGGGCAGATCCCAAGCAGTCACGTATGAAGCTGGACACAGCTTCCTGTATGTCCTGTGCTGGAGGATTGGGTGGGATGTGGATGCTGGAGCTTGTGGCCAACCTATGTCCAGGCCCAGAGAGATTTTGTTTCAAGGGAGTAAGGTGGAAATTGGCAGATTAAGACTCCTGACACTCTCTGTCCCCTGTGAACGCACATCCTTTCTCCCAACACAAGGGGTCAGCAGGAGACCAGGTGAATTCAGGAGAAACTCAGGTTAGACTGAGGCTGCCCAACAAGGGTGGTAGGAGGAGGACACTGTCAGGCCACATCTCAGGGGCTCCTAAACCTTTACAATACACTACTTCCTGTCCTCTGGACTCAGTCTCCCAAAGCCATGGGAAACTCAAAAGAGGAAGGCCCATGTTGGTAGCCAGGGGTACTACACTCCAGCACCGCAGCTATTTTAACGTTCAGTTTGTATGCTAGCCTCAGGGTAGCTGTGCTGGGAGTGGATAAAGTACTTATCTAGTTGCCCTGCAGTTTGAGGAGCAGAGTTTGGTCTTCTACTATGGTTCAGAACATACAAAGCTGGACAGGCATGATAGCTCTCTACAATCCAGGTCTTTGGAAGCAGAGAATGGATCCCCTGGGCAAACTGGTTAATACCTGATGTGAATTTCAAGCCTCTATGTGCAACTACACACACACACACACACACACACACACACACACACACACACACACACACACACACACACACA
>NC_034594.1:94416842-94426483 GCF_900095145.1 Mus pahari
ACACACACACACACACACACACACACACACACACACACACACACACAAAGACCCTTTTCTATGGCAGCATTCTTTTTGAAAGGTAGGAGCACCAAAAAAAAAAAAAAGCCAAGAAACTAAACAGACTACGGCACGCCCAGTACGGGCCATCACTCCTGTGGGCTCTATAGAAACAGACGGCCTCCACACTGGTTCACCTGTTGCAGCTTCTGGGCTCAGGGAGCACTCTGCTGTCTGGCACTGGTCTCCAGCAACCCTTACGCAACTCCTTGGTGCCCATCATGAACGAGGAAAGCCTGGGGCTGAGCAGCAGTCCCCACTTTTCTCTGGGAGGGCTGAGAGAAGAGGCAGTAGCAGTCTGTGAAGGTTCTCTGCTTCCCCCTGGGAGCCATATACTCCAACTGCAGAGATCAGCAGCCATCCCTTCCCACCACCTCGTTTTTCCTCTGATGACCTAAGACTTTCACGATTTTTTATTCCACTTCAGGGAACCTGAAGGCCAGGCCCGGGGCTGAAAAGCAAGGACTAGCAACCAGGGCTCTGCTGAGCAAGGGTCAGAGGAGAAGGGAGGAAAGAACCCTCTAGTTCTGCCCAGCAGGTCAGAAAAAAGAAGTATCTAAACCACAAACCCATTGCAGCTTATCAGAGAGGGGTGGGGTGGGATGGATTTGCTTCCCTTTTCAGCCGGTGGGTGGCAGGGTCTGGCGTACAACCAAAATTTCTTGATCCTTGCACCTTTTCCTAACATAGTTCTAAAAGAATCAGACTCACGCAGGGTCCGATAAATGAAAATGAGACTCAAGGTTGGGAGCCCTAAACCCAAGCCCTAATTCTGCCGCTAACCTGGCCTTCTCCGGGTCCAGTTTCTTCACTTACTCCCTCAGAGAGCTGCTTCTGGACTGGTGGGACACCCTCCCAGGTACCCCTCCACTTCTCGGGTGACACAGGCAGAAGAGCATTGGTAAGCGCCTAGGCGCTCCGCACCACCTTTTAAGGGCAGTCTGAGAATCGCTCGTGGCTCTGTGGAGTATTGCCCTGGGCACAGCCCTAATCCTTTGACTGCCTGCATTCCCCCGACCTTCGCGCCGAACCCAGGGTCAAAGTCACTGCTCGTCGCGCGTCAGTACATAGGTGCTGGGCAGTCACAGTTACCGGCGCGCTCTCAGACTCCCCTCGCCCGCCAGCCACCCGCCTTTGCCCGTGCACCCCCGTGCTGCTCTTGCTCTCCCCCCTCGGAGAGACCCCCAAACCGCCCGCCCGCTGCTCGCCCTGCCGTCGCCCAGCTCCGCTCCCGCCGCTCACCGACCCCGCCCCGCCCCGGGCCCCGCCCCCGAGCCTGCCGGGAGGATGTGAGCTCACTCCTTCCTCCATGTTCCGGCCTCCTCCAGGAAGCGTCCTCCGGAGGTCTCGGCCAGCTCACAGGCAGCAGCTCCTCGGGTCGCCGAGTCCGCAGCGCGCCAAGTCCCATCTGACTCCGCACACAACGCGGCGTCGGCCTCGTGGGTGCGGAATGAAGGGAGACGGCGTGAGCACCCACCGAAGCTTGAGCTACGGGGCTGGGGCAGTGTCCCCGGCGTAGGCACCCGTACTGTTCGCGGCCAGCGCACGCTGTGCCCTCGGTTCGCTTCCGGCCGGGCCACGTGACTGCGCGCACGTGTTCGGGCCCCTCGGAGCTGCGGTCTGGAGCCTGTAACACGCAGCGGGCGGATGCCCATTTAGAGGCAGTGTAGCCTTCGCCATGAACCCCAGGGGCCTGTTCCAGGACTTCAACCCCAGTAAGTTCCTCATTTATGCCTGCTTGCTCCTCTTCTCCGTGCTGCTGCCCCTGCGCCTGGACGGTATCATCCAATGGAGCTACTGGGCAGTCTTCGCCCCCATCTGGCTGTGGAAGCTCCTGGTCATCGTGGGCGCCTCGGTGGGTGCGGGCGTGTGGGCCCGCAACCCTCGCTACCGTACGGAGGGGGAAGCCTGCGTGGAATTCAAAGCCATGCTGATCGCCGTGGGCATCCACCTGCTGCTGCTCATGTTTGAGATACTAGTCTGCGACAGGGTGGAGAGGGGCACCCACTTTTGGCTGCTGGTCTTCATGCCACTCTTCTTCGTTTCCCCCGTGTCCGTGGCCGCCTGCGTCTGGGGCTTCCGACACGATAGGTCTTTAGAACTGGAGATCCTGTGCTCTGTCAACATCCTGCAGTTCATCTTCATCGCCCTGAGACTGGACAGGATTATCCACTGGCCGTGGCTGGTGGTGTTTGTGCCCCTGTGGATTCTCATGTCGTTCCTCTGCCTGGTGGTTCTCTACTACATCGTGTGGTCCCTCCTGTTCCTGCGGTCCCTGGATGTGGTGGCAGAGCAGCGAAGAACACATGTGACCATGGCCATCAGCTGGATCACCATCGTTGTGCCCCTGCTCACCTTTGAGGTCCTGCTAGTTCACAGACTGGACGACCACAATACGTTCTCTTACTTTTCCATATTCATCCCGCTTTGGCTCTCATTACTGACCTTGATGGCTACAGCGTTCAGGCGGAAAGGGGGCAACCATTGGTGGTTTGGGATTCGCAGGGATTTCTGTCAGTTTCTACTTGAAGTTTTCCCGTTTTTAAGAGAATATGGAAATATCTCTTACGATCTCCATCATGAAGACAGCGAAGATGCTGAAGACGCCTCGGTGTCAGAAGCTCCGAAAATTGCTCCAATGTTTGGAAAGAAGGCGCGGGTAGTTATAACACAGAGCCCTGGGAAATATGTTCCTCCACCTCCCAAGTTAAACATTGATATGCCAGACTAAACTCACGGGCTGGGCCTTTCAGTGAAATAAGAACCATATACCCTTGGATTCCACTTTGCGTTTTTCTTGTGTTCATCCAGTCCTGGAATTGGAAACAGGCCCCCCTCATTTTACATCCACACTGAGACAGAAGTTTCTTGCAGTGGTCATTGTGTGCCGTAGGCAGAAGGAGGAAACTGTAGGCCTGTGGGGTGTGTACATAATGTGCAAGAGAACTTGCTTTCCAGGCTCCCCCGTCTTAGGAGCTAGCCAAAGGCAGTAAATCGGATTGTTTCTAGGAGCTAGCCAAAGGCGGTAAATCAGATTGTTTCTAGGAGCTAGCCAAAGGCGGTAAATCAGGTTGTTTCTAGGCCTTCTAAAGACCTGAAAACTACATAGCTGTTTGTTTTAAAGTGCTACTTATGCCTACCAAAAGTATTGTTTAAAAAGTATTTTTATACACTGCTAGTCTAAAATTGTATTTTAGATTGTGCCCTTTGTGACATAATGGCAAATGTACCAAATTCTCCACTCCCACTGTTCCCTAAACCTCATTGTTGTTGTTTCTAGTGCTCCTACTGTTCAAATAGTTGTTTTCTTTGGGCTTTGCAGACACAGGTCTCTAGTATTCTAATAGATGAATTTTCTAATGGAGTGAATCTGCATATATTAGTATTTATATGAATGTTTTAGCAGTGTTATCTGTGTTGATTGTAGTTCTTGGCAGTAATGTATTGTGTTAAAGTATTTTTTTAAGTTTCTGTGTGAAGATATGTATTTATTACAACTATCCTTAAAGACTGAATGAGATGCTAGTATGTCCCTGACCCGGGATCCTGTCAGAGTCTTGGAATGACGGTCTGGTGTAGTAGATAACAAGAGTTTTACACATTTTTAAAGTTTGTGATCGTGCCCCCAGAGAAAAGGGACAGCACCACTCAGAGAATAGATGACATGCTCCAATATGGTCCCAGGCCATGAACACTGTCAGTTAACACCCTGGCTTCTTCCTCACGGGTATTATCATCTCTTGAGGAACAACCAAAATATGCAACACACAGTTTGGCCATTTCTAAGGTCTGTTATAATGTAAAGCATTACTGTTAGAAGGCTGAGCACGACCAACAGGGCGCCGTATTAGAAGGGCCAACATTCATGCGCCGCCAGTAACAAGGAACAAATGTTTAGGTACTCTTAAAGATGAGCGCAGTGCTTCTTCAGGAGCTGGAGTCACACCAGGAAATCAGAACCAGAGGACAAAGCCAGACCTCCTCAGAATAAGGTTCTGACTGGGAAGAAAGAAATACTTGGAAATGGAAGTTAAAAGTAACATGGGAGCCGGGCAGTAGTGGCACACGCCTTTAATCCCAGCACTTGGGAGGCAGAGGCAGGCGGATTTCTGAGTTTGAGGCCAGCCTGGTCTACAGAGTGAGTTCCAGGACAGTCAAGGCTATACAGAGAAATCCTGTCTCAAAAAGCCAAAAAAAAAAAAAAAAAAAAAGGGGTGTTCATCACCAAGGAGAAGACTGGGGTGGGGGCAGTTACTAGTTTACTAAGGATTACCTACACCAGGCTCCATGTGCATAACTGCCCCTTTGCTCTGGGTGTGACCGGGTCCTGTTCCATTTGAAAGAAAAGAAAACATGGTGCTGGAGAGACAGTAAAGTGTACTGTGCAAACATGACCTGTGTTCATACCCTCAGCATCCATGTGGAAGTCTACAGCACAAGCAACCCCAGCAGGGAGGGCAGCAGAGACAGCTGGATCCCTTAGGCTTTTAGCTAGCCACTCTAAACCATAGAGTTCCAGGTTGTGAGAGACCCTGCCTCAGAATTCAAAGTTGAGTAGCCATATGATGGCTCAGTAGGTAAACGTGCCTACCACTCAGCCTGATGACCTAAGTTTGAGCTCTGGGATCCATATGATGAAAGAGAACCAACTTTCTCAAGTTGTCTTCTGGCTATCACACACAAAACAAACTCTTAACATAAAGTGGCCAGGAAGATGGCTCAGTGGTTAGGAGCACTGGCTGTTCTTCCAGAGGGCCCACAGTTTGACTCCCAGCACCCACATGGTGACTCACAACTGTAACTCCAAGGGAACCTGATGCCCTCTTCTGGTCTGTGCAGGCAACAGGCACACAAGTGACACACAGACTGTTGTGTAAGAAAAGCACCCACGCACTTGAAGTTTTAGTTTTTTTAGTTTTCTTTATAAAGGCGGGGAGCAATAAAGGAAGCCACCTGACACTCACCTCTGGTTTAAGCATATGCACAAACAAGATGAATTGAGTATTTTAGCATCATTCAAAACCATGTGAAAATAACGCTTGTTTATAAGCTAAGGAACATCATGCAAAACTACTGGGTACTTGGGACATAGGTGGTTTGGACCAGCCAGCAGCCTGAGGCAGTATGGAGCAGCAGTGGAGGGAGTGCTTTCTACACAGGGCATCGCTGATTCACTGCTTTCTCAATAAAACCTCAGGGCTCCTAGTGACACCGAGGAGGTCCTCCCCCCCCCCCGCCCCGAGATTGGTGAGGTGCTCCTCACAGCGATCCCTGTGTGAGAGTGGAAGCTGAGAAGCTAGATACAAGCAGCATGAAGGAATGCTGCTGGCTTCTGGGTGAACTTCACCTGAGCTTCAGGCAGCCACTCTATCTCACTGCTAGCTTACTCCCTACCTCCTCTCTACCTACCCCTTACCGCACTCCTACTCCTCCAACTCCCCAGAGTACCTGATAACAACAGCTTCTTGCCCTAGTAAGATATAAAGATGGGGCTGGAGAGATGGCTCAAAGGTCAGAGCACTGGCTGCTCTTCCAGAGGACCTGGAGTCAATTCTCACATTCAGGTGGTGGCTCATAACCATCTGTGACTCTAGTTCTAGGAGATCCAACTCCCTCTTCTGGGCTCTGCAGGCACATATGTGGTACACAGACATCCTTGCAAGCAAAATACCCATATGTGTGCTTCAGCAGCATATATACCAAAATTGGAATGATGCACAGAAGATTAGAATCCCTGTGCAAGGATGATACCCAAATCCGTGAAAGCCTTCCATATTAAAAAAAATACCCATATGCACAAAATAATTTTTAAAAATATGTAGTGATGGAAGAGCAGGTGTTTCTGAAACAACGGAAGGGTTGGCTATGAGGGTCTGTAGTGCTCAGTACCTCCAGCAATGGGAGGAGTGTTGGTGAGCCACTGTCAGACGCATGCTACAGACATCCCCGAGTCTCTGTCCTCAGTCAGGTCTCAGTTCCATCAAGACTTAGGTGTCAGTGGAGGAATTTGGTCAGTTGTTGACTGATGGCCACACAGCACAGTGACTCCACATTTGTGTGTAGGTCTGTTTGTCACAGCTTCTACAAAGGGACATCTCAGCTTCTCCACAACTTCCAAGAGCTTAGTGGCTGGGCTGGGCGACTGGCTCAGTAAGTGAGACTGTGTGAGCCTCAGAAGCCCACAAAAGCCAGCTGTAGTGGCATGAGCTTATATTTCCAGTGTAGGGAGTGCAAAGTGAGGCTCCCCTGGGCTTGGGAGCCAGAGAGCCAAATTGTTGAGGTCTATGCCAATGGGAGACTATCTAAAACAAAAACAAAAACCCTAAGGTCAAAATACATTTTTTAAAGCCCAGTAAGATGGCTTGGCAGGAAAAACGCACTGCACAAGGCTGGTGAGCTGTTAGATCCTTCGGTTTCACGGAGGAAGGAGCGAGTATACATCTCAAAGTTCTTGGCCTTTCACAAGGATGCTGTAGTGCACATACACATGTATATGCACCCAGACAGTGATATAAACAGACATAACTACAGACTCCTCCCTGGAGCTGCAAGTTGGCTAAGGAATATGCTTGGGACTGGGAGCTATGCCAGGCCTCCTTGATTCGTCCTCTTCAGGATGCTGGATCGAAGAAGTGGCAATCTTGAACTTTGACCTTTACGGCAGAAGCAAGGAGGCCAAGCCAAAGTCTGCAAGCACCAACAGTTCTCACTCACAGGTGACAGATGTCCGGTCAGTCTACTCAATTCCAGTGGCCCAAGCACATGGTCGAGCCTGTCAGGGGAGGCAGCGTGTGTCCAAGGCAGTTTGCACAGGTAGCTGTCAGTCCATGAACTCATTAGTGTTACATGTGGGTTGAAAGGAACCAAAATTTGTAGATCACAAATGATTTTCTTCTTTTACAAATGTTCTGTAGTTTTCAAAAGCCGTTACCATGGGAAGGAACCTGCTGGGATCCGACGAGAGATGGGAAGAGCCTATGGTCAGATCCCCTTGTGAACAGTGGCATTTAGAAACTCCCAGCGGCTCTCCAGGACCACATTATGAGAGAACCTGTCTCAGCTCTGCTCAGGCAGAAACAAGATCAGTTTAAGGACAGCCTTGGATGAGGTTTTGTCTCAGAAACAAAAATCAAAAGAAAAATATTTTTAAAAACTACTGGAGTGGTGCCAAGGTCCGGCACTAGCCTTTAATGAGGATCTGAGTGAGGGTGAGCCCCAGATTGGTTCGATACTGGTAAAGCTGCTGAGCACCATGGGGTTGCCTAGTAACGCTCGGTATGAGGAGGGTCCTTGGGGCTAATTGGCAAGCTCCAAAGCAATATGAGACCTTGTCCTGTATGAACAGGGAGGGAGTCCTCCCACCGCCATAGGCATGCACACACACATTTTTTTAAAAAAAAACAAGAGGTGAGGGGCCTTGCTGGAGGGTTATTTTGGAAAAGTCAGGATGGTACAGGGAGGCCAGCCTGGTAGAGGGTACTGGGAAATGTGGTACTCCCAGAGAGGAAGATGGCCTGGTCAGCAGCCACCACCTGACACCTCCAGGGCTCAGGGTTAGAACAGGAAGCTGTTGGGAGACAGGTAGCTCACAAGGTAGTAGGCAGCAGGATGGCTCTCCATGCTGGGACCCTGTAAGTCACACCTGGAAACCGAATCAAGGGCTAAGTACCTCAGGGAACCAGGAGGTGAGGAGGCTGTCATTGGAACTGCTGCCATTGGCAACATGACTCCACCACCAAAAGGGACTATTAACATCATTCCTGCTGCCACAGAAATTTCTCAATTGACACGTTCCATCCTTCCAGGAAGCTCCATAAGTAGGAAAGTAAATAACACAAAATAGTCTCAGGAAGTCCCTGAAACTGACCAGATTCCCTAGGCCCCTACCCACCAGAGTAAGCACTGGGCATAGAGCTGCCTAGAAGACTCAAAAAAGTCACAGCGCAAAGAAGCCGCCTAGAAGAAGCAGAAACTAGCCAGGCTGCCTGGAAGAGGTTTAGACCAACTGAGGCTCCAGGAAAGGACACTCTCCAACTGCAGGCTGTGCAGTGAGCTCCAGGTTCCCAGCTCTGTGAGCTGTCACCCATGCTGTGCTGGGCCTTGGTGATACTGCTCTCTCTGAATCATTTTTATTCCAAGTAATCTTAATAAAACTCATCGGTTCACTGAGTTGGGCTTTGGTGGTTTCCATGCTTTGGTCGAGTATGGGTTCCCTAACCGGAATGGATAGACCAGTGTGTTGTGTCTCCCAGGAAACGTTTTGTCACACAACTACCCACTAGAGAGGTGAGGTGAGGTGAGGTGAGGTGAGGTGAGGTGAGGTGAGGTGAGGTGAGGTGAGGAGAGGAGAAGGAGGAGGAGGAGGAAGAGGAAGAGGAAGAGGAGGATAGAATTGTGTTAGCCTTGGGTGTAGGTTCTTGCTGTAGCCTGTAGAGCTGGAGAAATGAGGTCATGTGGCTGCCTTACCTATAGTCACTAAGAGTCTAGTGGAACGTGCAGAGCTGTTAAAACTCACTTGATAAAAGGTTTTCAAAAGAGGAACCGTATCTGGAGGCTATATAAGTAGACATCCCACAGCCCTTCCTGATATGCTAGCATGCACCCACCTTCCTCCGTGTGGTTCCCCAAGGCAATCTAGGCCTCTATGACAATCTCGCCTCTCAGCAAGGGGAAGGAGAAGCCAAAGCTTTGCCAGTTGCTGGCTGCCCCTGTCCACTCAGGCATCTGGGTCATGTCTTCCACTAGGTTTGTCATTGTTAGGAGTTACAGCTCTGAAAGGAAAAGCCTCCCCAGTGGTGGTGTTACAGCTCTGAGGGGAAAGCTTTCCCCAGGGGAAGTGTTGCAGCTCTGAAGGAAGTCACAAAGTCACACTCCACAGCAAGCCTCACACAAGAGGTTTCTTGGGAAGAACACAGGAAGGTGGCTGCCTCTGCCGGGAGATGTGGCAAGCATCTACAAGATCTACAAGAGGGTGGAACTTTCCAGGGTGGCATGAGATTGGTGGGATTTCCCCCACCTGCACCCCCTGCCCAGGCCTGGGGTCAAGTCAAGGTCAGGGTGTTCTTTCTTTGGCCCTTTTACCCTACACAGAGATTGGTGGGATTTTGAGCTCAGGGATTGGTGCGATATTGGTAGGTTTTCAAACCTGTAAGTGGACTAAGGCCTTCTGCCCTATAGTCATGTCAAGATATGTATTTTCAGGTACGTGTGGATTAAAAGCATTGCCCGATGCTCTTCAAAGAGTGGTCCAAGATTCACACAATCCAACAACGCCTAGAGTTTGGGTCCCAAAGCTGTAGTGCAAAACCAGAGAGGTGGTGCACATTTTGTATTCCAGAGGGTCAGACAGAGGCAGGGACTGGCAGAGCCCTGGATGCTCAGCAGCAGCTAGAATAGACTATTCAGTGATGTTCCAGGCCACGGAGAGACTCTTTCAAACAGGAAAGTGATGGCTCCCAAGGGTGACGTATGAGCTTTGACCTTTATATACATGTATACACATACAGATACACTTGAATTCTCTCTCTCTCCCTCCCTCTCTCTCTCTCTCTCTCTCTCTCTCTCTCTCTCTCTCTCTCTCT
>NC_034594.1:94426506-94429689 GCF_900095145.1 Mus pahari
CTCTCTCTCTCTCTCTCTTTCACACACACACACACACACACATACACACACACACAAATAAAAATAAAAAAGGGAAGCCAGGTGTAATGGCACACACCTTAAATCCAGGTACTCAGGAGGCGGAGGCAGGAAGATTTCTGAATTTGAGGTCACCTTGGTCTACATAGCTTCAGGTCATTTGTGGTTACATAGAGAGATTCTGTTTTAAAATAAATAATGATTTTTAAAATTAAATAAAAACAAAGAACAAAACAAGGTTGGGGTGGGGTATGGCAGGATGGCTCTGGGCAAAGGCACTGTCAATGAGCCTGACAACCTGAGTCAGAACTCTGGGCCCCATGTGACCTGATTCCCACAGGTCGTCCTGACAGCCACATGTTCAGTATAGCTGGCACATATGTGCGCACACACATGAATATATGTGTATATGCACATTATATATATATAATATACATTATTATATTTTATACAATATAATGTATGACAAGAGAGGGTGAGTAGCGGTCGGGAGGCCTGTGGCAGAAGGACTGGGCCAATTGTACAGGGCGGTGCTGTGGGAGGACAGAGTGCTCAAGCCATGATAACACCAGCAATGGCAAAGCAGACCACAGTCCTGCACAGCGGCCACATGTGTGTTGACACAGCACAGACCTCACTGAGGGCAGTGCTGACAGAGAGCGCCCAGAGCTGTGCTGGCTGGGTGACCCTGCTCCCCAACTCCAGGGAGGGTGTCAC
Source organism: Mus pahari (assembly GCF_900095145.1). NCBI lineage: Eukaryota > Metazoa > Chordata > Mammalia > Rodentia > Muridae > Mus > Mus pahari. Next base: position 94,427,242 of record NC_034594.1, read on the forward strand.
TGCGTTCACATCTCAGAGGCCAATGTGACAATGGAACTTGATCCAGTCATGGAACCAATGTCCAGTGCCCTCTTGGGTAGCCTGGATCATCACCTGCCTTCCAGAGGGACCGAGAGCTTCCACAGGAGGGCACAGTACCTGGTGCCAAGGCCTAGTTAGGCTGTCCCTCATGCCTGGGACTCCCTCCACGCTATCACAGCAGACACCGGCTGGGACCATCTAAACAGTGTTTGTCTCTCTCCAGAAGGGATAACCTCTGGCAGTCAGCGTCACTGCTGATCACCACCCTCCCAGAATAAAATAAGCTTTGTTAATGAAAACACGGGCTGGGTTAGAAACCCCACGTCCAGTCTGTGGGTTGTAGCTCAGCGGGCAGAGTACCTGCCTGACATGCCCAACGCCTTGGCTTCCATCCCCAGAACTGCATAAACCAGGTGTGGTGGTACACACCTCTGATCTGAACATTCAGGAAGGGGAGACAGCCGAGGACATCTGCTAATTCATTGAGGCTGAGGGAAACCTGGGCTACGTGAGAGTCTGCTTCAGACATGATAAACACACAAACCTTGGTCCAACTCTCCCTGCACTGAGACTAGCTAGCTGTTGGTAAGTACACTGAGAGTGTGGCAAGGATGGGGGCCTGAGAGATGGCTCAGTCATTAAAGCACTGGCTGCTCTTTTAGGGAACCTGGGTTCGGCTCTGGGCACCCACACGGCAGCTCACAACTGTCTATAATTCCAGTTCTAGAGAATCTGATGCCCTCTCCTGGCCTCCTTGGGCACCAGGCACACGTGGTATGAAGACTCACATGCAGGCAAAACACTCATATGCACAAAATAACATTTCAGTATTAAAAATGTGGTTTTAAGGTGTGGATTGGTGAGTTACTGGGAAAATCCTGAGCTATTTTTGGTGTGTCTATGTTTTGTAATTTCTCCTCTGCCCATAAGAAGATGTCATCTTGGTTATACCCTGATGTCCATAACAATACGTGGCTAGCCAGGATGTGCTGCCAGTCAGATTCTGTTGTGGTTAACATGACACAAGCTAGAGTCATTTGGAAGGGAACTTCAATTGAGAAATACCTCCATCACGCTGGCCCGCTGGCAAGTCAGTACTGCTTTTGCTTGACTAAGGATTGATGAGTGAGGGTTCACCCCTGATGCGTGAGAGTTCATCCCACGGTGGGTGATGCTGCCCATCCCCCAGGAGGCGAGCCTGGGGTGGATAAGAAAACAGATTAAGAAGCCATGGAGCAAGCCAGCAAGCAGCATCCCTCCATGGCCTCTGCTTCAGTTCCTGTCTCCAGGTTCTGGCCTCAGCTTCCTTAAAAGATGGATTACAAAGTCAAAATAAACTCTTTCCTCACCAAGCTGCCTTTGGCCAGTGTCTATCACAGCAAGAGAAAAGCAGACTAAGACACAGGTCAGTGGCAATGGTTATAAACTATTAACACACAGTAAATAATAAAGAGAAATCCTCACCTGAGAGTGTTCTTCAGTCCCTCCTATGTCAGTGACCTGGAGATGCTATATGATATAAAAAGGTTAATTAAGAAACTCCATGGGATCATGAAAATATCATCCTGAGTGAGGTAACCCAGGGCCAGAAAGACACACATGGTATGTCCTCATTTATAAGTGGACATTAGCCTCAAAGTACAGAATAATCACTCTACCATCCACAGATCCAAAGAAATTAAGTAACAAGAAGGGCCGAGGGAGGAATCTCACTCAGAAGGGAAAACAAAATAATCTTTGAAGGTGGATGGAGGGAGGGAACTTAGAGAGGGTGTGACAGGGATGGGGATGAGGTGTGGGGAGTAGGCAGGAGAGAGAGCTGGGACAAGGGAAGTGTGCGTGTGCACGCACATCTTTGGGACTAGCCAGAGGCCTGGGATGCGGGAGGGTCCTGGGAGGATACCAGGGCTGAGGGTGACCCTAGCTGAGACTTCTACCAGTAGGGGATATGGAGACTGCAGTGCCCACTTCTTGTAGCCAGGTAGGACTTCCAGAGGAGGGAGGGGGACATCAACCCATCCACAAAAACTTTGTCCCAAGATTTGTCCCACCTACAAGATGAACAGGGATAAAGATGGGGCAGAGATTGAGGGAATGGCCAACCAAAGACTAGTCCATCTTGAGACCCATCCCATGTAAGAGAGCCAACCCCTGACACTATTACTGATACTGTTATGCTTGAAGACAGGAACCTAGCATAATGGTCATCTGAGAGGCTTAATCCAGGAGTGGATGGAAACAGATACAGAGGCCCACAGCCAAACATCGGGTGGCAGGCTGGGAGTCTTGTCCTTGTGAATACACCTCAACCCCACACATGTGTACGTGATAATTTATTTTTTTTAAAGATTTATTTATTTATTATATGTAAGTACACTGTAGCTGTCTTCAGACACTCCAGAAGAGGGAGTCAGATCTTGTTACGGA
>NC_034594.1:94430444-94432930 GCF_900095145.1 Mus pahari
TGTGACTATTAGGTAAATCCTTTGGAATGTACAAACAGATTTCTCCCTTTCATCAACCCAAAGGCAAAGAATGTCACCTGATAGCATCTAAAGCCAACCGCTGAGCCACCTCTCCAGCCCAGTCCATTTTCTACTACCACTATGCATTTTTTTTTTTTTTTTTTTTTTTTTTTTTTTTTTTAAAAAGCCTTGATAGTTAACTGTAAGAATCCACAAAACTGTTACCGTGGTGGAACATGGCATTTGGGGTATCATGAATCTGTATTTGCAGGCCATGGTCTCTTCTGTTTCACTATAACTTCTTATTTTGTTTGAAATGTTGACACAAAGCCACAACTCTTATCTCCAAGGGACAGTTTATTGAAAAGCCAAGTATGAGTGATCATGCCCGGAAACATGGATTAAGGTCAAGTCCAAATCCATGTTCCAATGTGGAATCAGTTATGTGACATTTTTACAGTAATCGATATAAGTCAAGACATTTTTCAAATATGCTTTGGAGACATGTTACAGCAAACGTGGGGGGTCTCCATTGTAGGCCTCAGATGCTGTCTGGTGACTCTCAGCCTTCTGGTTAATGACAACTCTGGTTTTATTAAATCATCTCCCCTTTCTATTCTACCACTGAGCTAAATCCTCTCAGCCCCTTTTTATTAAGACAGGGTCTCAATGTAGCTCTAGCCAGCCTGGAGTTCCCAACGTAGACGAGGCTGGCCCTGTCCTGACAGAGATCCACTTGGCTCAGCCTCTACAGTGCTGGGATTAAAGGTGTGTAATCTGTTACAGGCTGTTAGATTCAAAAAGGAGGTGGACAACGAATGGCTATTTAGGTGACTAAAAATATAGTCCAAGTTAAACTGTAATTGGGCTCTGGCCACTCCACAGCATGGAAGCTAATTACCCCTGCAGAGGGGTCAGTGGAAGGTGCAGCTCCTGGGAGCTTTTGTTCACAGAACTAAGTGCTGTTTTGTGCCATTGTGTCATCTTGGTGCTGCACTAAGCGACACATGAACAAAGTGAAAGCAATTTGCTAAGGCAATTCTATAAAGCCAGCACCAAACCAGGCTACCAAACACACTCACCAGAATGAACGCTGTCTTTTATCCCTGATGTAGGTGGCAACTGAGTCTCATTTCATTGGTAGGAACTTGATGTCCAATCTAATGCAACTGGTAATCAGCACAGAGGGGAAGAGGGAGGTCAGAGAAACGGGATAACTGTCTTTTATAGAAAAACTGCTCCTCTTGACACTAAATTGTTCATGTAAAACCCAAACAGGCACCAGAGGGAGGGCAGGGGAGATGCAGACTAGGCAGGGGAACAGGGATGGTGTGGTGCGGCGCCCACAGAGGCAGGAGAACAGGAACACGTAGTGCGAAGCCTGAGAGGCACGTTATGGAGTCAGCTGGTGCACTGCCCCTGCCCCACCTTTCTGAATACAGACAGACACACCTTTGTGATTTTCTCTGCCCAGCAACAGGGATGGGTGTCACTTTCAGGCAGAAATGGGACAAGCCCAAGCACTGCTCCTCAGAATGGAGGCAGACCATGTTACCATGAGGCTAGGCAAGGCTGGTCAGGGCTGCAGGAGTCAGGAGACAGAGAGCAACTCCCTCAAGAGTTGTCTATGAAGGAGAGGTAGAAGACACAGCAGGGTGAGCTTGGCTTGTGACAGTACATCAGAAGCAGGTGGAAAGGTTTCAGTGCCACAGGGAGACAGTATTGAGGAGGTACAGGGAAGGCAGCCATACAGGATGGGCCCGTCAGTATTCCACTTCTGTTTCAACAGGAAGGAATAGCAGGTACAGCTGCAGGAAGGACTGCTGGGAATGTTCCTGAGACACTCTGCTTTTATCAGAGATATGAGATCACGTACTTAGAGTAAGGAAACCCTGAGGGGAGAGTCAGGAATGTACCGGAGAGGTGACTCAGGCAGTCTCTGCAGGTGAGATCAGGCCCTTGTGAGTGGTGTCTGGATCTATCCAATAATATGGAAATCACCAGGTCAGTGGGCTGAGGGCAGGCTAGGGACTTGGCACCATCACTATTTGCCACGCCTACTTCAGTGGTGGCTCACAACAGGTCTGAAAATCTGAACGAGTCCTGAGGAAAGGAGTCTCAAAGAGATTCAGCCTCCTGGAGTCCTGGCATTTCCAATAATCTATATACACGAACCCTATCCGCATGCTAGTATGGTGTATGCTCTCTTTCAATATTATTAATGCCTTTAAAGATTGAATTCATACCATAGGTGAAGTTTCAACTAGTGTTCCAAAGTCCTAAAAATCCCTTAAAGCCAGTGTTCCAAAGTCCTGAAAATTCCTTAAAGCCAGGAGCTCAGAATTCAGTGAAAAGGTTACTTTCATATGCAAGTATTTACCAAGNCCTAGGAAATAGGGGGGTTGTGGTATTGCATTATTCATGAGAAGGTCTGCTAGAGCAGATCCCCCTGGTGCTAGCTTTCACAGGCTCAAAGGAGTAGCACA
>NC_034594.1:94432955-94436061 GCF_900095145.1 Mus pahari
ACTGGTGTTCACTTTATGAGAATGCATTCAGTTCTACACCCTCTCTCGTGTGAACTGTCTGTCACTCATTCGCCGAATCCTCGCTCACCTGCAACCAAGAGACCCAGTTCCACGCAGATCGGGGTCCCAAGTGAGGCCCATCTGTGGCAACTATTGACTTCTAGCAGGCAGCATTCAGGGCCACGAGAAGGTTGGCTCTGAAGGTAAAGGCATGGCCACCGTGCTCAGCCTGGGTTCAAGCTCTGGGATACACATGTTGTATGGAGAGAGCTGACATGTGGATGTCAGGAGACATGCCTCCACCTCCTGTAAAGAAATCTAATTAGCTGGGCAGTGGTGGCGCACACCTTTAATCCCAGCACTTGGGAGGCAGAGGCAGGCAGATTTCTGAGTTCAAGGCCAGCCTGGTCTGAAGAGTGAGTTCCAGGACAGCCAGGGCTACACAAAGAAACCCTGTCTCGAAAAACCAAAAAAGAAAGAAAAAAAAAAAAGAAGAAATAAAATTAACACGAAATATTAACTGTGTAGCTTCCTCTGTCTCTGTCTCTCTGTCTCTGTCTGTCTGTCTGTCTGTCTGTCTGTCTGTCTCTCTCTCTGTGTGTGTGTGTGTGTGTGTGTGTGTGTGTTTTAGTTACCTTTCTATTGCAGTGATAAAACAACATGACCAAAGTGACTTACAGAAGAAAGTATTTGAAAGGAACAGTATCGGCTTAGGAGCACAAGGACCATGCTCTCAACACAAAGATTTATTTGCCCCAGAGAGACAGAGGGCAGGAATAAGAGACATAGGCAGAGGATGCGGGAGAAGGGGAGGGTATTTGTCTTGGGTGGCCTGGAAAGGACTGCCTTTGAATAGAGAAGCCAGAGGTGGGCCACAGGAAAGTGGTAGTTTATAAAGGTACAAGGGGAAACCCCACGTTAAGATGAGGTGTTTAATTTTAATTGGGCATGTTAGTTAGGTGACCCAAAGGGCTCTTTTGATTGCTGGACTTCAGTACTTTGATAGATGGACCTTGGTTGTCAGCCTCAGGAGGAAGAAGTGGCCAAATAAGGAACTGACTTTGGAATAGTTTAAAGGATGCAATCTAATGGGTTTTAGCAAGGCAGAGGGAATGGGGGAAGGAGGGCAAGACCTGCGTTTCAACTGGGCACCAAGCTGACACTGTAGGGGACATTTCAGTCAAGCCACCATCATGTGGCCTAATGTGTGTGGAGACCAGAAGTCAACTTATTCCTTATTTGTTGAGAGAGGGTTTGTCACTGAACAGAGAGCTTGCCATGTCAGCTAGACTGGTGGGCAGCAAGGCCCAGCACTAGGGTTACACACACACTACACCCAGCTAAGTGGTTGTTGGTCATTCTCATGAGCCACCTCTCCACTTGGTGCGCAGCACACGCTCAGTCTTTGCCACCCTACGGGGCAGGGGTCACTATAAGCACCCCCATGTTCCATGGAGCAGGCAGAAGGGAAGAGTAAAGCAGGTTCCGACGGGCTCTGTGTTCTGTAACTCAGCAATCCTCTAAATGGCTGGCTTCCAAATGCCACGTGACTTCACACTGTTAGCCATGAACTGTGATACTCTGAGAACTGTGTAGGGACCCAGTTTGACCTGCCTGCAGCTGTGCTGAACTGTCATGTCAGCTTCTGAGTAACCCTATGATCCCCTCTTCCCCTGAACCGTCATGTCGACTTCTGAGTAACCCTATGATTCCCCCTTCCCCTGCAGTCTCTCGGCATACTCTTAGAGCAGTACTTTTCAACCTTCCCAGTGCTGCAGCCCTTTAATATAGTTGTTGTGATGACCCCCAACCATGAGATTACCTCATTGCTACTTCAAAAACTGTAATTTTGTTACTGCTATGGATTGTAATGTATGTGATATGCAGAATACCTGTTATGCAACCCCCAAAGGGGTCATGACCCACAGGTTAAGAATCACTGTATAGATAAACAAAAACCCCTACCCCTAAAGTGATGTGTGGAATTCTGTAACCAGACTCTAGTCCTGTCAGCATTAGGAATGTGCCTGGCACCTTTGATATCAGCTTGTGATAAACTAAGCACATTCCAGCTTCATCCTCTGACTTGAGTTTTAGGGATCCACTGGTCCAAATTGCTGTTCTGGGCCAGGCTTCTCTGAGCCCAAATAAAATTGCACCTTGTAATTCTGGATCGGTCTGCTTTTCTTCAGCCTTTCTTCGCTTTCTGCCAACAGAGGCCAGTTCTTTTATACTGGATTTCTCTTAACAGCAGACCTTTCTGATTCTCTGGCCCACCTGACAGTTCTACCCAGTGATCAGAACTGCTAGCCTAAGGTCCCTAAGAGATTAGTAAGTGTGTTAAAATTATGTGCAAATCTCCCATATGCCCAGGTTTGTAGGTCTGTAATCTGAAACAGAAATTCCAGCCAGGAGCAGGCTGGTCTTGAACCCAGGACCGTGTGTGTGTGTGTGTGTGTGTGTGTGTGTGTATTATTTTCTGAATTAACTTACGATTTTTATTAAATTATTTTATGTCTTTACATTCCAAATGTTGCCTCCCTTCCTGGTCCCCCCCCCCCCAGAGTTCTTCAACCCATCCCCACTGCCTTTGGCTCTAAGAGGGTGCGTTCTCCCCCCTGCCCCCTCCCCCGCAGCATTCCCCTTCCCTGGGGCATCAAGTCTCAACAGAATTAGGCACATCATTTCCCACTGAGGCCAGACAAGGCAGTCCTCTGCTCTATATTCAAGGGTGTGGAGGTGTGAGTGTGGGGTGTGATCAGTCCATGTGTATATACTTTTTAGGTTGGTGGATCTGAAGGTTCTGGGTTGGTTGACACTGTTGTTCTCCTTATGGGGTTACCATCCCCTTCAGCTCCTTCAATCCTTCCCCTAACTCTTCCATAGGGGTCCACAACATCAGTCCAATGGTTGGCTGTTAAGTATCTGCATTTGTCTTAGCTGCTGGTAAGAGCCTCTCAGAAGATTGATGGATCTCTTCTTCCATCTGTCTATCTGCTCTCTCTCTCTCTCTCTCTCTCTCTCTCTCTCTCTCTCTCTCTCTCTCTCTCTCTCTATTTCTCTCTTTTACATTCTCTCTTTCTCCTCTCTCTCTCCCCTGTCCCAC
>NC_034594.1:94436092-94446618 GCF_900095145.1 Mus pahari
TCTCTCTCTCTCTCTCTCTCCCTCTCTCTCTCCCTCTCTCTCTCTCTCCCTCTCTCCCCCTCTCTCTGTCTGTCTCTGTCTCTCTCTGTGTGTGTGTGTGTGTGTGTGTGTGTGTGTGACAGGATCTATGTAGTCCTGGAACTTAATGTCCTCAAACTCAAAGACCGGCCTGCTTCTGCCTCCTGAGGGCTGCAATTAAATTACTTAGTTACCTAAAACTCTTTAATTGGGGATTTGGGAGCACAACAGGAATGGAGAGAACATACTGTGGTGGGGAGTGCTGGCTGTACACCAGGGAGAGAGAAGGAGCCATCCAAAAGGAAGGCACACAAACTTACATTCCCTAGATCTGTGTGTGGATGTGTGCTTTGCTTTGACAATGACTCTAGATCCCCATAGGAAGGGACTCTGTGGCACAGCAACTGAGCTGTAGGACTTAGCTGCAGCTCTGCCTCAAGGCAACAAGCAATACCAATGGAAGCAGACAAGAGCCAGAGAAGAGCAGTGAGTCAATGCCCTGGAGTCTCAAGATCTGAGCTGTAAGCTTGAAACAAGTCCTGGTCGCTCTTTGGAGCCGTTTCCACTGAGGGTCCAGGACAGGTCATCTTTCTTTTCTTTGTGCATGTGGGGTGGAGGTGTGGAGTGTGTGTCACTCTCATGTAGCCCAGGCTGGCCTTAAAGTCCTTATGTAGTCAAGGATGACTTGAGTTCTTGATGCTTCTGTTCCTACCTCTCATGTGTTGGGGTTAAGTGCACTCATTTCCTTGCCTGGATTAATGGCACTGGGGAAGGAATTTTGGACTTTGTGCTACCTGATCCAATTTTTCAGCCCCGAGGAGCCAGGGCAGTTCATCCTGTTTCTTTCTCCCCAACATCTTGCTAGCCTGGGAGCATGAGCTAGATGGCTGTCAATGTGGCCTAAGACACGTATGCTCCCTGTTGTTGGGGGTAAGAGAGATTGTTACCAGTCTCCACTCACCTCGGCATGGGGCGGTGGATGCTCTCTGAACAGACCACCCTGAGCTACTGTAGTCTGACCCAAGAGCTGCTACCTCAGCATCTGAGGGCTCTGCCTCCCAGAGCACCTGCAGGCTCCCTCAGTGTAGGCCTCAGAAGCCCATCCAGTACTTGGGAAATGTTTTATAACTGAGCATCCACTCCCTTTTCTTTCAGGGAAGCACAGCCTGGGCAGAGGCCCCGCCTTCTGACTACTAACAGCTGGGTGGAAACCTGTCTACACCGACACCCACTTTGTTTCTACCCATGACAGCTTCCTGTGGCTATGGAGAACGATTCACTTTTCCCACGGGTTGTCCTGCTTAAGTTAGAATGGCTTTTGCTTACTTTTGTCAGCCATTTTCTTTAGTTTCCAGCCCAGGTGAAAGCCTAGAAAGTCTACCTTTCTCCAGAAGAGGGGATGGGAGATGGTGTGACTTTCCTGGGAGCCTTGCTACCTTGTGTGGTGCTGTGTCCTGCCAAATGACCTGGACAGTCATGCTGTTCACAGAAGGGACTGGGGTACAAAAGGAGGAGGCCTGACCACCCCTTGTAAGAGTCACACTGCACGCACACTTTCAGGGGCAGTACTGAGTTGGCAGTCGGAGATGATCTACTCTATGCCTGTGGGTAGTAAGCAGTGCACACTCAAGTCCTAGATATGTATCTACTATCCTGAGTCCCTTAGCATGATGCTGTGGCCTTCCAAGGTAGGCTACGTATGACAATCAGAATTTTTTTATGTCAAGACAGTGTTGCTAGATAGTCTATGCTGACACTTTGTTAGTGCTGGGATTACAGGTATATACCATCATGCTCACTAACCAATAACTCAAAAAACCCTTGTGTTGTGTGTATGTTCATGTGTATAAGTGGAGGTTAGAGGACAACCTCACGTGTAGATTCTGGCCATCCACCTTGCTGCAGGGTCTGTCGTTTATCTCTGCATATGTCATGGTGCAAATGCCAGGCCTGTGAGTTTCAGGTGATTCTTCTGCCTTTGCCTCCTGTGTCAGTCACTGCTGGGATTATAGATGTGTGACCACATTTGGCTTTGCATGGGCTCTGGGGATGTGAACTCAGGTCATTACACTTGTGCGGCAAGTGCTTTACTCACTGAATTATCTCCCCAGCCACCAATGAGGGTTCTGGCCTTTGGAAACATTTCCACTCCTAATCTCTCATACCGACACTGACACAAATTCCCAACACTGTATCAGGGCTGCAATTTAGTCCATCTGGTTACAATAAACGGTGGCTAGGACTTAACAATTCAGCCAGGGCCACTCATGCTCAAGAAACAGCTCATAAAACAGGAATGTCTCAAGGAAGTTTTATTGCAATGGGTCGTATCTAGAGTTCTTGTTCAGTGTACAGACAACTCACAGTTCACTGCAGTGCTTCTAATACAAGCAACATACAACAGGAAGTCACTGAATATAGTGCATGTGATACAAAAATAAATTACAGTTCCAAAGCTACTGCAGAGCTTAACATGTAGAAAAGGTAAACACAAAATAGCTGGTGAATCCTCATAATCATCTATTGTATCCAGATGTGAGCACAGAAAGAGTACAGAGTTCCATGAACACACACACACACACACACACACACACACACACACTGATAAGAAGGAATCCTGAGAATTAGTGGCTATCACCCCCAACAATGCAATAAAGAGGAAGATAAGCAGTCCCACAGGAAGTGCACACAGCAGAACACAGCTCAGGACAAGTCTCCACAGTGCAAACCAAGTTCCCCATCCTGGCAACATAGGAATGTTTCCAGTATATCCTGACCATCCAAACCCAGGTTTAATTTTTTTTTCCAGAAAAAAAAAGCATCAATGATCTATAAACACACATTCTTTATTACATACATGTATGCAAATTTCCAGTCAACTGGATGGCCGCCAAGAGATGGATCAAATAATAGGTCCAAGACTTTCACAGCTGAGACCCACAATCTCCTTGCAGCCCTGTGATGCAATGTCAAGTGCTGAGTGCCTGAGTGGCAGCACTCTCCTGTGCTCAGAGCTGGGAAGCAGTACTGTGAAGCAGCCCCAGTGAATGTGGCCATGCTGAATGCTGCCTCTGATGATGCTGCGAAGCACCAGCAGAACTGATTGGTGAAGTATCTCTTATCTCTGGCTCTCTATAGAACAAACTTAATGGGTCTGGGGACATAGCTCAGTGGCCGAGTGAGACGCAGGCCTCACCATGTAGCCTTAGTTTGCCTGCAGTTCAGAGAGTGATGGGATTAAAGACACATGCCACCATTCCCAGTCCAAGGTTCTGACTCCTAGCAACTCAACACCAAAGCCAACCAAACAGAAAACTTGTCAGAACAAGTGTATGCTAGGCTCGATGGTTCATGACTGAAAATTCAGCCCCTGGAAAGCTGAGGCAGGAAGACTGGGTTCCACAGTGAGACCCTGTCTAAACAACCAGACAAAGCAAAACAACAGAAAACAACAAATGAAAGGACAACAAGCTTACTTAAAAAATATGTTCCCAGGTGTAGTGGTACAGGCCTTTAATGAAGCACTCAGGAGGCAGAGGCAGGAGGATCTCTGATTTTGAGGCCAGCCTGGTCTACAGAGTGAGTTCCAGGACAGCCAGGGTTACACAGAAAAAAAAAAAAAAAAAAAAAAGGAAAGAAACAAAGAAAGAAGGAAGGAAAGAAAAAAAATAAAGGTTTTCATCAGTTGAGTGTCTAGCAAACAATCTAGGAAGGGACAGCAGTTTTCTGGGGCTCAATTAAGAGAAGAGAGGTCCAAGTTTTAGCCAGAACTGAGAAAAACAAGCAGTAGATCCTAGTAACAACTCCGAGATCTCAGGCCTAGACACGCCCAGGACAGTTAAGCTGGTGCAAAGGAAGTGCCTAGTCTGCCAGCAGGACTGTAAAGACTATTTCTCAGAGCAAAGTGGAATGCTCAGGAGACCGTGTGCCAAGGATGGGGTGAGATAACTGCGAGTCCTCTGTGGAAAGGAGCTGCTACCCAGAAGCTGTCAGTATCTAGACCCTGCCCTCACATGAACTTCCCAAGTGCTGAGGCGGAGCCTAGGACTCCTAACTGAGTCTTCATCTTACTGGAAACTGCCACGCCAAGTTTCTACCCCAGCCAGGGACACAATACAACACAATACAATACAGTACAATACAATACAAGCCTTGCCCAGATCCCTCTCCCCCTCCCTAGGTTTGCAGCAGGCCGGCCTTTTGGCCCTATCTCTATCGTGCCATAAACCCACATGGTTGGAAGCTGCCCATCTTCCTGACTCAGCCTCACTCCGCCGGTTGCCTTCTTACCCAGCTGACACCTCCGGCCTCACTCCGTCAGCATTCTCACTGTCTCATGGACTTGCCCTGCCTCTACTGCTTCCACAGATGCCCGCAGACCTGTCTCATTAGACACTACCATTCTCAAAGGAGCAGAGTACTGCGTACTGTAACAGCACAGGAAACATACGACAGTGTCTAGTCTGTCAGGGAAAATATGTCACTCAAGTAGTAACTTCTAAGCTTACGACTTGACAGTAGGATATAGGCTTTCTTTTTACTGGGATTTAAGTGAATCCTAACCAAGTCACTAGCAAATATTCTGACTAGCAATAATTCAGGTACCTGGAGACAAAAATGTTATGGGATACTCATATCAACTCAATCTTGAAGGGACAGTACTTGCTCCTAAGCAGAACAGAACATGTAGGACCTCTAAGCCACCATGTCTTGGCTGTGTGTTAGCAGAACAGCTAGCCTTGCAGGCCATCCAGGACTTCCAGACACTAGAAATCTGAAACCCAGTGCAGGGTGTCCTAGGTCAAGCCCCAATTCTAAGTGTCATCATGTAAGAAATGTCTTATCACAGAGGACTGGCAAAAATACTTCAGACAATCGCACAAGCTACACTATTGGCTAAGGGGAGACAGCCAGCAAGAAGGGCAACTCCTTAGCAGACTGTTTAGCAAAAGTGGTTTCTAAACTGTCCAGCTCCCCTGGACACTGAAACTGAACCCCCTGAGCTTCCCAATCAAGACATTAGTGTTTGCCTGAGCACAAACCGTGCCACAAGGAAGCCAGGGTAGTTCAAATCACAGCCCCATAAAGACCACAGAGCTGGGTGTCTTCTTAACTGAGAAGTAAGAATGAGAACACATCACATGCTGGGCAGAGAGCCCAACAAACTCCCGGGGACACAGCTTAGCATCAGTGCAACACTACTGGCACCACCACCGTCTGCACATCACCCTCGTCTCCACAGCAACTGAGGCCTGATCCTTCAGCCTAAGCAGGTAAAGCTACTTCAGTGTCATTTCTCTGTTCTAGGATGATGGGCTCATATCCATACACTTTTCTATGATGGGTGGGTACTACTTTAACATCATCATTTCTTTTGGTACAGGCTAGGGGAATGGAGGATTCTAGAAAACTTCAAAATGAATATAAAACCCCTAATGTAAACTGACTTCATTCGTTATACTCATTCAAGAACCCAAGCCCTCTCACAGACATTCCCCACTTCTCACAGGTATTTTTCTTTTCCTTTCAGCTTGGAAGCTGTAAGCTCACTCAGTGTACACCAAAAGGAACTGGAGGCTATGCCTAAACAGGTCCTGACCTTCCAACTAGTAAGCCTAGCAGGGCCGCATTCCGCACTGGCTCAGGAAGAAGAGCACAGGCCTCCGATCTCTGGGCTGACACTTGTTCCCTCCCAGGCTGCAAAGTTAAAGACAGGTGAGTGACTTAGGTGCTTCCCACAGGAAAAGGGGTCTGAGGAGTTCATGTCTAGAGACTGAACCTCTCTCTAGTTATCCAAAGATAATATTTACCTTGGGTGTAAGGTCATTACTGCTCAGAATCCAAAGTGTGGGTGACATCCTCACCCCTCTATGTTCTCAGTTTCTCCAAGAATCCTAGCAACTGTGTAGGAGCTGGCCTGGGATCTACCCACATAATGTTTTCATCCGTTTCCTAATTCTCATTTTCAGGGAATGCACAGGAAAGTGCCTCGCATTTCTCCCGCAGGCTCTTAGCTCAGATGTGCTCCCCTGACATTACAGGGAAACAGCAATGAAAGGCTCTGGACAGCAAGCCTTGCTGTAAGCTATAAACAGTTGCAACCGCTAGGTGGAGCCAACAGTCTGCAGGAAACTAGTTACCTTCATTGCTTCAGGAATTGGTAATGCAAATACAATTAAGGAAGAGGAGGAGGTATCTTCAGTTAAGCAGTTACGTGGGGTAGACTTCCAGTTGGACGGAAAATGTAGCTACTCTCTTTATGGGGTTAAAGTCAAATCCTGGTAGAAGGCTTTCCCCAAGTAGAGGACACATGGGTCCAGGGCTGACTGGGGACGGTGTGGGGCATCCAGTTACAGGTGGGGAGCAGTGGCCCTCAGAGCTCAGTAGTCAGCAAGCACTTCTGCTTCAAGGCTGAGTCTTCAGGCAAGGGAGGGGCAGACCTGCATGGAAGAAAGAGGCCTAGTAAGTGATGGACTCACGTCTCCAGTACTCACGCGGACCCGCCAAGAAGACAGATGACAGAACTAAATGGAGATGCAGTGCCGCCTCATGAGCAATGAGATATTTTGTAGGACACATTTTCTACATAGTTGATGCTCCTATTTCCCTGACTCCAGTCTAAAGTACATTTAACCCTTTTGTCACAAAGCTCTGATTTTGCTTATCCTCTATGGTGAGGAGACTTTAGGCTGACCCCCAAGGACCCATATCACCCATGCTCACACTCTTATCTAGTATAAGTCCTCACCTTGGGACTGTCCTAACCTCCCAGCCCACACTGCACCTTGCCATGTGTATGTAGTAAAGCACCACCATTCCTTACCATGATTGCAGGCACAATCAGAAGAGTAAAGCAGGGTAAGTAACAACTTAACTTTTAAACTCAAGAGATTTAAAGATAACCCTACTAATATTTTTATCTACTAAAGACTTCACAAACAAATCCCAATAATTTTATGAATAATTACCAATACCAAGAAAAAATACTATGTTAAACGGTATTCAGAGAAAAGGCTTATATACTTTCAATCAGGTTCAATTAAGACCTTACAAGAACACTATCATTTTAAATATAATCAACTTAAATTTTCTCCTATCAGATGTTCTGAAAGCTGCAATTAAGAAGTAATTTCTCACCTGGTCACAGCATCTACCAAGAATGGCGCTGGGGGCGAAATCAGAGAGAATCCATCTTTCTGACCACATCCATCTGTCCCTGCCAAAGATGCTCCATATCCTGCGAGCCCATTGGAGATGGTAGCACTCTGCTGTGGAAGAGAAATAGCATGTCAGATAACAACCTTGCCCCATCAGCAGCTCACATCAGCTTCATTAACTGGAGCAGGAAAGAGGATCTAATGTCCCCAGCTGTTTATGTGTATGGGTGTTTCGTCTGCATATATATCTGTATACCACATGTGTGTGTGGAGTCCAGAAAGGAGAGTTAGATCCCCCGGAGCTGGAGTTACCAATGGTTATGAGCTGCCATGTGGGTGCTGGGAATCAAACCTAGGCCCTCTGCAATAAAGTAAGTACTCCTGACCACTGAGTCAGCGGTCCCAGCCCCTCCCACCTCAGAGTTTTATTTTATTTTATTTTTTTAAAGATTTATTTATTTATTTATTTATTTATTTATTTATTTATTTATTTATTGTATATGAGTACACTGCAGCTGTCTTCAGACAGAGCAGATCCCATTACAGATGGTTGTGAGCCACCATGTGGTTGCTGGGAATTGAACTCAGGACCTCTGGAAGAGCAGTTGGTGCTCTTAACCGCTGAGCCATCTCTCCAGCCCAGAGTTTTATTTTTTATTCTGTCTGAATCATGCAGCATTTACAGAAAAGTTGAGCCATAAAACTGAAGCCATTAAATTAACAGAACTTTGATAATGGCCCCAATACTTGTAGGAAAAACAAGAACTTGAGAATCCTTTAATAGTCTGAAATGGTAACCGAAAGAAGAATCATAAAGAGTATGAACTTACTGGAATAATCCACCGGGGTGTGATCATGGATGGTGAAGACACCTAAAAAAAAATTCATTGCCATTTACTTTTAGGTAAGACTGACTTATTACTACATTCATAATATTTTTCTATTGTGAAACGCACTTCAGGAATGCAGTTCCCAATGAGCCTCTTGAGCTAACTAACTCTTAACCCAGGCTTCTGCAACACTCATGCTACTTAAGAGACTGTCAGGAAAAACTGTAACTCAAGAATACTACAGCTACCTGTTGGCTGTCTTGAAACTGGCTTGGTAGAGCAGACTGGCCTTGAAGTGAAGAGATCCACCTGCCTCTGCTTCCTGAGTGCTGGGATTAAAGGCAAGTGCCATCGCTGCCTGGCTTGTTTATTTTTAAAATCTTTTAAATTATATTGAGTTATTTGTGGTGTGTAAGTGTACACACGCACAACACAGGAGCTGCCAATGGACACTGGGACCCTCGAAGGAATTATGGTCTCCACTCTGGCTGAGTCCCAGGCTATCGTAGGAGCATCTGAACATGGCTAGTCTGCAGTCTGTAAATGAGTGGAGGGTTAAAATAGGGGTGGATATACAAGGTCCAGAGATTAGCAGTGTCATAATTCAGATCCTATCAGATCCAACCCAGGTTTACCCTAAGGTCCAGAGATCCAAGTCTACAGCTGTTCACCAATAAGATGGTGATACCTGGTGTGGTCTTAGTCTGATTTTACTAACTTTATAAACCAAAGGAGATGTGAGAAGAATAATCAGGAATAAACAGAACATCAGGAAGAGGATGAGAGTTCTTGAAATGTGGTCACATCTGGGGCGGCTGTGATTGTTCCACTAGCATGCCAGTCACTCACACAGAGTCCCGTGAAGCATGGGCTGCTGTTGGTTTTATATTATCCATTATTTTAATTTTGGTTATACTTTTACACAGGGTGTTTGAGATCATTCAGGTGGCCAAAATCAGTAACTTTAAAAACAAACAAACAAAAGGGCCTGGTCCTCAGAGGTCACCAGGTTTGGGAAGAAACTCTGGCTCATTTGGCCAGTTGTTGTGGCATCTAGATAAGTCAAAGGCCTTGCTTGACCACAGCTTTGCTTAGAAGCATGGAGGATATTTCTCCTCTGTGTTAACCTTCCTCTTTGTAGAATGGAGAATGGCTGGAGTCCACCCAGTAGGGTGGGTAACCTCCAGTTAATAGCTAAACTACAGCTCTGGAAATGAGTATGAAAAAGGAGAACAAACAAAAAGAGGCCAACACCCCACTAACTGCCTTCCACACAGGAAACTAAATTTGTATCAATATGGAGTGCTATCCAATATAACTTATATAATTGAAACACAGAGACAACTCATTAAACTGGACAAAATTAGAAAGTCAGATAAGGGTAAGCAAGACAGCTCATGGGATAAAGGCACTTGTGGGTAATCCTGACCATCTGAAGGGGATACCTGCCACACACATCTTCTGAGGAAAGAAAAACTCCTGTATGTTGTTCTCTGAACCCACACGCACAGTGGCACACACACCCATGCACATACATAAACACATGATACATAAACAAATGCCAATAAAGTTATAGAAGTCAGACCACTCAGGTGTGGTAGAGACTCACACCTGTAATCTCAACAGTTGGAAAGTGAAGCCAGGAGTTATAAATTACTTCTAGCTTATGTTGTAGGGACTAAACCCAGACAATCGCTGCATTGACTACATCTCCATCCCTGGAAATACCTCAGAATAGGAGCTGTAATCTAACAAAATAAAATAAGGAACTCGATTTCATATAAGTCTCAGCCCTCTTAAGTTATTCACTTTTTTATGAGCATGTCCAAGTGACTGTATACCACACATGTGCAGAAACCCATGACGTCTAGAAGAGAGTAACAGATTCACCTGCCTCTGCCTCTCGAGAGCTGAACTAAGGTGTCTACACTGCTATCTGGCTTACAAGGCTCCCCAGGCAGTGAGACAAGAGTAACATTAAGTACTCTGAGGGATGCTCTTAGGGATTAGGTTGCTCTGGGCTTCAGGTGATTTGGGCATTGATTTTAGAGACTATGTCTTATCTAGTTCAAGATTTATTATGGTTCGAGATCTGATCTGGGATTACTTCTCCTTTGGTAATGTCTTACAGATCTAAGTTGGCTGTCTGAATCACTAAACACATGGGTACATGTTTAGAAATGTAAATTTTGGGGTCTTTCCAAGATATACACAATTTGAAACTCTGAGGTGAAACCCAACATTCTATTTAGTACACCTTCTGGGCAACTCTGATATACACTCCTCAAGTTTGTTCAATTACAGTTTACACAAGCATCCTCAGAAAGTGCTACTTGCACCCAAAATCCTCAGACAGGAATCAGGTTGCTTCAGCAGCTCTTGTCCTACAGTCACTGAAGCTGATTTTGTTGTTGTTGTTTTGTTTTGTTTTGTAGACAGGGTTTCTCTGTGTAGCCCTGGCTGTCCTGGAACTCACTCTGTAGACCAGGCTGGCCTCGAACTCAGAAATCTGCCTGCCTCT
>NC_034594.1:94447298-94494773 GCF_900095145.1 Mus pahari
TCTGTAGACCAGGCTGGCCTCGAACTCAGAAATCCGCCTGCCTCTGCCTCCCGAGTGCTGGGATTAAAGGCGTGCGCCACCACGCCCGGCTTCCTGTCTTCACTCTTAATGCTGGTACAGGTTCCAGGGTTTCTCTCATGCTATTTAATGTGGTGTTGAATATGAAGTTGTATAGTGATATGTGATTTCCACAGAGAGAAATTCAAATTCAAAGCAGCAGAGTTTGAGTACTGAAAGGCAATGCTAAAGAAGCAAATGTAAGCTCTTAGTGTTTGTGTGGGTGCATGCATGCCACACTGCACACACGGAGCTCTTAGGTGTCAGTCGACTTGTTTGAGGCAGGGTTTCTTGTGCTCCAGGGTGTACACCTCACTACTGGTCTAAGAGTTTCAGGAGATCCTATTTCTACCTTATTTTATGTGCACTACTGTGCCCAGCTTTATATGAGTTTTGGGGACCCATACTCAGGTTCTCATATAGCACATGCATTACCCATTGAGCCATCTCCCCAGTCCTAAAAACTCTGATTAAATGAAAAGTTCTACTAAATTATCAAGTAAGAAAAAAACTGGAACTTAACAAGAACATTTTCAAATCAAGTATCTTTTGACCTTGCTGTTTCAAGACACATTTACCTGAGGTGTTACTGAGTGATCCATCAGATTCTCAGTCAGAGAAAGAAGTAAGGCATCCAGTTCATCAGTAGCATCCTAAAGAAGACAAGGCACCAAGAATCCATGAATGACTGCCATCGTACTAAACTCTTCACAGTCTCTGGATTTCCAATAGTGACCAGGCCCTACCTAGTATTGATCCTTTAAGTAAAAACAGAAATTCAGAAATGAGCTTTGAATGATTCTACTTCAAAGAGAAGAAACTATACAATAATCAGAACTTGAAAAAGAAGTGCTCTGGAAAGATTCATGTAGCTCTTTTTTTTTAAAACTTAATTAGATATTTTCTTCATTTACATTTCAAATGCTATCCAGAATATCCCCTATACCCTCCCCCGACCCTGTTACCCTGCCCACCTACTCCCACTTCTTGGCCCTGGCGTTCCCCTGTATGGGGCATATAAAGTTTGCAAGACCAAGGGCCATCTCTTCCTAATGATGGCTGACTAGGCCATCTTCTGCTATATATGCAGCTAGAGACATGAGCTCTGGGGGTACTGATTAGTTCATATTGTTGTTTCATCATGTAGCTCTTGCATCCACTCAGATAAAGCCTGGCAGAGTTCAGACAGTGACTGGCTTGTGGCCAGACTGGCAGGTTCGGACAGGACAGTCATGGTGTCCCAGCTGAATCCTCCTCCTGAGAAGGGAAAGGGCACCCAGGTGGTAGTGAGATACAGGCCATGTACTGAGTTAGAGCAAAAGTCAATGCGATTCAGCAACAGAATGTGATCATGTAAGAAAAGAAGTTACCGGGTGATGCTGGCTACACAGAGAAACTCTGTCTCTAAAAAACAAAAACAAAACAAAACAAACAAAAAAAAGGGACTGGAGAGATGGCTCAGTGGTTAAGAGCACTGACTGCTCTTCTGAAGGTTCTGAGTTCAAATCCCAGCAACCACATGGTGGCTCACAACCATCTGTAATGAGATCTGATGCCCTCTTCTGGTGCATATGAAGATAGCTATAGTGTACTTAGATATAATAATAAATAAATCTTAAAAAAAAAAAAAAAAAAAAAAGTTACCGTCTGAAATGCAGGACTGTTGACAATAGAGGGCTCTAGGAAAGCATGTATTGCTGATATAATTTTTCGGCAAACTGATGTTTACCAAAGTGCTGTTTCTTCAATTCTAGAAGTCATGGGCTATAATTACAACACCTTTGCATAAACAAAACAATTATTTTCAAGTTGATGAAGAAGTTTAAATATATGTTTGGTTTTAGTTTAATTCTTAAAAAAAAAATCTTGACATGGCTAAACTGGAGGGGCCAGCTCACAGTTGGTGGTGCAACCCCTGGGCTGCTGGTCCTGGGTTTCATATGAAAGAAGAGAGCAAGCCAATTAGCATTACCCCTCCATGACCTCTGTATCAGTTCCTGCCCTGACTTACCTTTGGGATGAGGTACGATGTGGAAATATTAGCTAAATCCCTCCCAAGTTGCTTTTGGTTAACTAAGATAAACTCTAACTGAAATATAATATAAGTAAGTATCAACTATATACTGCTTTTGTGCAGTAGGCATAGTAGGGTTAACAGTGATTCATAGTTTTTCCCTTTTGTGAGCATCTGGTAAATTTCTACAAATTATGCAATGAACTGGTGAAACTGCGTGTGTTCAACTGGAAAGAGCCCGAGCTTCTGATTTCTGAACTGGTTAGGATATAGCAAGTGCACATGTAAGGGCAGAAACTGGAATGAGCTAGTTATGCTGTAAAACAGTCAGTGAGAGCTATCTGTTGCTGTACATATTTACTTAGTGCCTACTACTTGCCATGCACTGTTTGAGACAGTAGGAATCCAAGATTGAACAAAACCGATTATCCAGGTATGGTGGCATACTACTGTAAGCCTTGCCTAGGAACAGCCAGCAGAGGGACTAAGCACTGAGGGCAGTCTGAGCTACAGCCAGGTGGTGACTTGAGAAAACAAACCAGAAATCAGTCCACTCACACAGCTATGTGTCCTAGGAAAATCAGGGTATACATTTCAGCAAAATCATAGATGTGCTGAACATACACAGCCTTAATAACCCTTTCATCTACTAAGCACTTTCAACATGTCTTAGAGGAATCAGGTAGAGGCACAGCCAGCAACCAGACTGTCCCCAGCTGAAGCAGACACAAGCAGCATAAAAACTGGGGAGAAGATTCTTGTCTTCCCAAGAGATGAAGCTCAGCTACGCCTCTTGCCTCAATTCCCAATGCCAACTAGAAATCACCAGCTGTCCCTGGTTACAGGTTAAACTCAATATTGTCTTTTGAAAAATGGAAAGCAATCTTCTTACCTTTAGTACAGAGTCACTGTCTGCAGCTGTGCCATGCACCGGAATGAGGGAATCTTTACAGACAGGCACGTCATTCTCACTGAATGCAGCACTGGAAGGAAATAAAAGCAGGCCTGGATAAAGGATAAAATTCTTCCTACATCCTCCAGGAAGAATACGGGGTGGGGGTGGGGGCATGGAGAGGAAGAAAGGGCAGCTGGCGAGGGACACTCAACTTTGATATCCAACTCAGACTCTTTAGGTACAGAGTCCAATGGCTTCCTTCCTATAGTCACACTAAGATGATAGAAAAGACTTGTCTGTAGCGGGGGTGGGGTGGGGGTGGGGGACATAGGACCTAAAAACTAAGGGTTGCCAGTAGCGTTTAATCCCTTCAGGAAATTTAGAGTGATCTACTTTAGAAAAGTATGGTTACAGCTTCAAATCCAGAAGGATTATGTAGAAGATGGGAAGTGAGGAAGATTTCTTTTTCTCTTTTTTTGAGATAGGATCTCACTATTTGCTCTGGCTGTCCTGGAACTCACTATGTAGACCAGGTGGCCTTGAACTTACAGAGATCCACTCACCACTGCCTCCCAAGTGCTGAGACTAAAGATGTGGGTGCCACAAAGCCTGGCTCTGCCAGCTGCTTCTTCCCTGTAATCTGTGACAAAGTACATGAACGAGAAAGCTCCGTGGGTCACGAGAGACAAAGGAGAAGATTGGGGAAACAGGAGGGGCTGCAGTGAGAGCACAGGGCAGAGAGCAAATGCACAAGTAACCCCAGAATGCTGCAGATACTACAACAGGAGGACAAGAGGATGCTGAAGTTCCTGTGACCTGCAGGCCTGGCATATGACCAGGTCTTTATCGCCCAATGAGAACAACAACATTGGTCTATCTGCGGTTTCAGTGCCAGGACAGGAGAGGGATGCCCACAGCTGGCCATCTATTAAGTCATCAGGATGGGCTGCAAATCTCATCTTCACTGTCACTGAAAACTGTGCGGACACAGTAATGATTAAAATGTCCCAACTAAGCCAGGCAGTGGTTGGTCACATTTTTAATCCCAGTACTTATAGGAGGCAGAGACAGGTGAATCCCTGCGAGCTTGAGGCCAGCTTGGTCTACAGACTTGAGTTCCAGAACCATCATGATGGCTACACAGTGAAATCCTGTCTCAAAACATAAGGAAAAAAAAAAAGACTAGAAAAATGTCCCAACTAATGAATACTGAATATTCCAAATCAAAAGCTTTATAACTTTCTAGAAGCCTCCTGAATATTAACAAGAATACAAATCAGCTTATACCAAGCTTAGGCAGAATGAAAATGCAGAAAGTCAACAGCAAAGAGTAAAACCTAAAACAGAAAGAAGTCACTTCACCTCTGAACAAGGAAATAACTCAGAAAAGGAATCAATAAAATACTGACTTTTAAAGTGACAGACTATGTTCTAAAAGAGGCCTCCTGTGCAGCTTACAGTGCTGACCACATGGGGAGCAGCCCAGGCTCCCAGCCCACACCATCCATGTGCCAGGCCAGCTCTCTGCCTCAGCATCCTTACACACTGTTGTGGGAGGAAGATCACTGCACTGCAAAGGAAGAATGAACAACTGTGGCGGACTTCTAAATGGCAGGTAACATGAAAAAACAAAAGTTAAGATTTTAAATTTCAGAAATGTAAAAACCTAAACAGCAAACATATTTTATCTTACAAAGTTTAAAAAACATGCAAACCAATAAAAATGTATGGTAAAAATTTATGTACATAATAAACATAGTAAGAAAAAGTTCATACAGGAACCTGAATAAAGGATCTGGGAAAATAGCTCTATGGTTAAGAGTGTTACTGTACACACACAAAGACCTGAGTTCAAATCCCTGGACCCATGTAACAATGTTGGGTGTGGTCATTCATACAGGCACATGTAGTCCCAACCCTATAGGTGACAGAGACAGAAGGAGCACTGGGCTTGATGGCTGCCAGGATAACACCAGACTCAGCGACAGACCCTGCCTCAAGGGAGGCAGTGACAGCATAGAGGCTTCCCTAGGCTTCTGCTGAGAGGCACGTGTGGAGGCTAGAAGGACAAACTGTGGGAGTCAGCTCTCTCTTCCTACCACGTGGGTCCAGGGATTACACTCAGGGTGCCATGCTTGGCTACAAGTGCTCTACTCGCTGAGTCATTTCCGGGACCCTAAAGAATTCGTTATTTTTATTTTTATGTATATTAGTATTATGCCTGTGTGGGAAGCAGGTGCAGCTGCGCGGCAGCCAAGCCTGCGCCCTGGCTCATTGCCAAGCTCCGTGATCCCTGCTGTGATCCCTGTTTGTTTACCAAGCACCTGAATGATCATGCGCTGTTCGCCTGACACATAGCATCATACAGTTTGTTATTGAATCACTGGCCTATCAACACCCACCCTGTCTGCGTGCATGGCTCGTGTACAGAGCGTGCTGAATGCTGATTAGATGATGAAGAGTGGTGAGAGAAGAGTGCAGAGGGTGGAGGGGGATAAATTGGACGATCCCCCAGAATAAGGATGGAGAATAAAGGAAGCTGCAGGAGGAGAATAAAGGAGAGTAAGGGAAAATAAAGGAAGCTGCAGCGGGAAGCTAGGGAAACTGCTCAAATCCTGCCTTGGCGTGCATGTCGTCTTTTCTCCACCTCTGCAGGACGGAGTGTGGGGCGCTCAGCATGCCTGCATATATGTTCACACATCATATGCATCCACGGTGCCACACAGGTCAGAAGAGGGTGTTGGATCTCGAGAGTACAGTTATAGACGGTTATGAGCTGCCTTGTGGGTGCTGGGAATGAACCCAGGTCCTCTGTAAAGAATAGATCATTCTTAGGAAGCTCCCAGCCCCACTTTCCTCTGGTGTTTTCATTTTCTTCTATGTCCTGGCTCTAGCCATATGAACTGAGTCAATCACTAGCTGAGTTCTAAACTAGGGCGGCAGGCGTCAGAGACCGCAGATAACAAAGACATCTCAAAGGGCTACTGTGAACAGTTACCAGCTATTATATAACCACACAGCAGGCAGAACCAAGAAGGCCTAAGAAGACTCAGCTTTGAGAATTACATCATAAGTTCAAAATGTCCACTTTTCAAATTAAATGTGACAAACTGTGACTCACTCACAATAAGAAAGACTGTAGCAGAAGCTCAGAAAGCACAGAGAACTTCAGTAGGCAAAGGGCTCAACTGGGTCAAATTCTCTCAGAAAACAAAAACTGCAGGAGACCAGAACAGTGTAACAACAGATGAAAAACGAACCAAATGGAAATTTAGAGCCAGACAAAAGTATGGCTTTTTAGTTAAAATTTTCTACATCTTTGCAACAGCAGATTTACAAAGCAGAAAAATCAGTGAGCTTACACAGAGCAACAGAGTTTATGCAACATCAAGTGCAGAAGCCAAATAAGGAAAGCAGTGAGTCTAGGAGAAGGGCACAGAAGGCCTGCCTGAATGAACACCAGCTGAAAACGGCTAGGGAAGGGACACGCATGAGCTCAGGAACGCTTCGAGGTAAACTCAGAGAGATCTATGTCATCTGTGTTAACTATTCAGGACTGAAAGCCAGGACATACAGAGACTCTTGAGAAGTGATCCCTCCCACCCAATGGCTCCTCATAAGGACAGGTCAGTTTTTCATCAGAAAACCTGTAACCCCAGCAACTGACTGATATAGGAGCAGGTCACTGGGAGTCTGGGTTACATGGCAGTAACAAAACATTCCTGGGTATCTGCCTCTTGATGCAGACCCAGGTGAACTCCTTCCCAACCCTCTGGCAGCCTTCCCTGCTAGTCATCTCCACTCCTTTGTGTTAGCCACCAATATCTAGAAAGACTTTCTACCAAGGACCCACCGTGGCCATTCAAGGCCGGCACTCAGGTGATGTTCACTACCCCCTCCCTCCTCCACTATGACCTCTCTACTCTTATCTCAGCTCTAAGGCAGCCAGCTTACCGGTGCCCCCGTTCTCACTCCAGCTCCATCCACTGAACACTCCGACTCTTGAAGCAGCCCCAAGGTCTTCCCAGTCCTTCCATCTGTCTCTCCAGAGATTCTCTGTCTTCCTGTGGCCAACTTTAGGGAGCCCTTCCTCCCCTCACACCTCTACTCCTTGGGTAACCTGCCTTTTGGTGAGGACCAGATCACCCTATCTATCTCTTCCCACAGCTCCTCTCAGCTATTTCTCCAAGCTCATCTCTAGTCCTCTTTGCTAACCACTGACTGGCAGAACTAGGATCCTGAGAGGGAAACAGCAGTCAAAAGAATGGATCTCCATCCAAAGACAACCAGATGCCAATGCTTAGAAACGCTTCAATCATAATTACAGATGTCTAGACCTTACTGCAGAACAAACATGCACAGCCAGGACAACATTTCTCTACCAAGACCTACTGTAGCCCTGAAACATGCAACACAGCTGAGATACAAGACAAGAACTTCAAAGCAGCAAGGTGACTATGTTCAAGGACCTTAAAGAGGATACTAATAAATCCACTAGTGAAAACAAGAGGAAACAGAGGAATGAAATAAAGAAAACAGTTTAAAACATGAAAATAGAAGTAGAATCACTAAAGAAACCCACACTGAAAAAAAAAACCTGGAAATGAAAAAATGTAGGCTGTCAAACAAAGGTAGAGTTAAGCCTCACTAGCAGAGTAAAGACATGGAAAGAGACAACAAGACCTTGATAGCAAGATAGAGGAAATGGCTAACTCAGTCAAAGAAAATGTTCAAAACAAAGACCAGGCACAAATCATCCCAGAAATCTGGGATTCTATGAAAAGACCACATCTACAAATAGGGAATGTGGAAGGAAGAGAAACCCAGGTTAAAGGCACAGTAAATATTTTCAACAAAATCATACAAGAAAATGTCTCCAATCTAAAGAATGTGGTGCCTAACAAGGTATAAGAAGCTGCCTTAGAGTCCTACTACTGTGAAGAGACTATGACCACAGCAACTCTTATAAAGGACAACATTTAATTAGGGCTAGCTTACAGTTTCAGAAGTTTAGTCCATTATTCTCATAGCTGGAAGCACGGTAGCATGCAGGGAGACATGGTGCTAGTGAAGGAGCTAAGAGTTCTACATCTGGATCAGCAGGCAGTAGGAAGTAACTAAGCTTTTGGACCTCAAAGCCCACCCTCTAGTGACAGATTTTCTCCAACAAGGGCATACCTCCTAATAGCGCCACTCCCTATGGGCAAGCATTCAAACAGATCAGTCTATAGTGGGGTATAAAGAACACCAGACGGGCTGGTGAGATGGCTCAGTGGGTAAGAGCACCCGACTGCTCTTCCAAAGGTGCAGAGTTCGGATCCCAGCAACCACATGGTGGCTCACAACCATCCTTAACAAGATCTGACTCCCTCTTCTGGAGTGTCTGTAGACAGCTACAGTGTACTTACATATACTAAATAAATAAATCTTTAAAAAAAAAAGAACACCAGACGAGGCTAGGTAAGACATTTCCAATGACACATAATAACCAAAATACTGAAACATTGAAACATAAAAAAAGGCAGGGTATTTAAAAGGTCAGAAAAAAAAGACAAAGTAGACTTTAAAGGCTCAAACACCTGCCTTCTCAGTGAAGACTCTGAAAGCCAGAGGTCCTGTATGAATGTTCTACAAACATTTCTAATGCCTGCTTAGACTACTACCCATCACAACTATCAACAACCACAGACTGAGAAAGAAAAACATCCCATATGTAAAGCCAATTTTAAGCAGTATCTATTTAACAACTAAACTCTACAGAAGGCAGAGGGGAAAAATTCAGTCTGAAGAAATTAACCACACCTAAGAAGACACAAGGAATATATAATCCCAGAACAGGGATTATTAAAGAGGGAGAATAACCCACACCATAAAAACAAAATAACAGGAGTCAAGAAACATTGTTTATTGGTAACTCACTATTATTATTATTTTTTAATGAGACATTTATTTATTTATTTATTAAGATTTATTTATTGTTTTATGTATATGAGTACACTGTAGCTGTACAGATGGTTGTGAGCCTTCATGATTGCTGGAAATTGAATTTTTAGGTCCTCTGCTCGCTCTGGTCAGCCCCATTTGCTCTGGTCAACCCAACTCACGCTCAGTCCCTGGTTGCTCGGGCCCAAAGATTTATTTATTATTATACATAAGTACACTGTAGCTCACTTCAGATGCACCAGAAGAGGGTGTCAGATCTCATTACAGATGGTTGTGAGTCACCACGTGGTTGCTAGGAACTGAACTCAGGACCTCTGGAAGAGTGGTCAGTGCTCTTAACCACTGAGCCATCTCTCCAGCCCCTGAAACTCTTCAGTTCAAAAGTAAAATGGCACTAACAGATTGGACTAGATAACAGGGTCCAAGAAACACACCTCAGCATCAAGTATAGACATGGTAAAAGGATGAAGAAAGGTTTTCCAAGCAAATGGACCTAAGAAGCAAGTAGGTGTAGTCATTTTAATATTTGACAAAATAGACTCCATACCAAAACCAATCAGAAGAAATAAGGAAGGGCACTTTGTATTCATCAGAGGAAAAATCCACCAAGAGGATATACTGTAATTTTAAAAAACATAGGTACACCAAATACAAGGGCACCCAAATTCATAAGAGAAACACCACTGCAGCTAAAATCATACAGTCACAGTGGGTGACTTCAACCCCACTCTTACCAATAAACAGGTCAGCCAGAAAAACTCAACAGAAAAATGCTAGAGGTTAAATAACGTGAGAATTCCAATGGACCTGGCAGATATTTACACTTTACCCAAATACAAAAGAATATACTTTCTTAGTAGAAGTTTAGGAAACTCTCTAAAATTGACCACGTATGTGGACAAAAAGCAAATCTCAACAAATCAAGAAAATCAAGACACTCAGCTTCTTATCTAACAACCATGGACTAGAGTTCGTTATCAGCAACAGGAATAACAGAAAGTATACAAACTCATGACTGAATGAAAAATGGGTCAAGACAGAAACCAAGAAGGAAATTAAACTTTCTAGAATGGAATGAAAATGAAAATATGACATACCCAAACCTATAGGGTCTGATAAAGGCAGTTCTAGGAGGCCAAGTGCCTACATACAAAAATTGGTGAGATCTTGTATTAATAGCCAAAGAACAAGAAGAACAAATAATACCCAAAGAGTAGACATAGTGGTAAAGAAATAATCAAACTTGGAGCTGAAATAAATGAAACAGAAACAAGCAAAGAAAACGAATCAAAAAATAATGAAACAAAGAGTTGGTTCTTTTACAAAATGAGTAAGACTTAAAAACCCTTAGCTGATGTACTGGCTAGTTTGTGTCAACTTGACACAGGCTGGAGTTATCACAGAGAAAGGATTTTTCACTTGGGGAAATGCTTCCACAAGATCCAGCTGCAAGACATTTTCTCAATTAGTGATCAAGCCCGGAGGTCCCCTTGTGGGTGGTGCCATCTCTGGGCTGTTAGTCTTGGTTCTATAAGAGAGCAGACTGAGCAAGCCAGTGGAAGCAAGCCAGTAAGAAACATCCCTCCAGCCGGGCCTGGTGGCGCAGGCCTTTAATCCCAGCACTCGGGAGGCAGAGGCAGGCGGATTTCTGAGTTCGAGGCCAGCCTGGTCTACCAAGTGAGTTCCAGGACAGCCAGAGCTATACAGAGAAACCCTGTCTTGAAAAACCAAAAAAAAAAAAAAAAAAAAAAAACATCCCTCCGTGGCCTCTGCATCAGCTCCTGCTTTCTGACCTGCTTGAGTTCCAGTCCTGACTTCCTTGGTGATGAACAGCAGTATGGAAGTGTATGCTAAATAAACCTTTTCTTCCCCAACTGCTTCTTGGTCATGATGTTTGTGCAGGAATAGAAACCCTGACTAAGCTGAATTAGCTAAAGACAGAGAGAAGATCCAGATTAATAAAATTTGAAATGAAAGGAAAATCAAGGAAATCCAGAGAACCATAAGGACATACTTAAAAAACCTGTACTCCAGCAAACTGAAAAACCTAAAGGAAATGGATGAATTTCATGATATGTATGACCTATCAAAGTTAAATCAGATAAGCAACTTAAACCTGTAACCCTGAAATGGAATAGTAATTACTTTCCCAACCAAAAAAAGCTTAGGACCAGTTTGAAGTCAGGGCAGAATTCTACTGGACCTTCAAAGAAGAATTAAAATTAATATTCCTCATATTATCTCCAAATTCATTTCCAAGAGTAAAATTAACCTGACATTTAACTCATACAAAGATACAACAACAACAACAAAATGGGGGGGGGGGAGAAAGAAAAAAGTTACAGACCAATATCCCTTATTAACATAGATGCAAAGATCCTCAATAAAATACTTGCAAGCTGAAGAACACATAAACAAGATTATTTACTCTGGCCAAGTAGGCTTCATTCCAAAGATATAGAAGGGCTCAATAAATGTAATTCGATAAATATGATCTACCACATAAAAGACTGAAAGACAAAAACCACATGATCATCTCATTAGATGAAGAAAGAGCCTTTGATAAATCTAACACCCCTTCATGATAAATGTCCTGGAGACTAGGGATACAAGGAACATATCTCAATATAATAAAGGTGATATACAGCAATCCCATAGTCAAAATAAATGAAGAGAAACCCACAGCATTTCCACTAAAATCAGAAACAATATAAGGTTATTCACTCTCCATATCTACTCAATTTAGTACCTGAATTCTTAGCTACTTGTCTTATTGACAACTGAAGGAGATCAGGGGATACAAACAGGAGAGGAAGAAGTCAAAGTATCTTTATAGTATACATGAATGACACTAAAAATTCCACCCAGGAACTTCTTCAGCTGATAAACACTATTAGGATTGGTAGAATTAATAAAGTAAGCATCTAACAAAATTAATCTATAGATTCCTATCAAAATTCTAACTCAATTCTTCATAGACCTTTTCTTTCTTTCCTTTCTTCTTTCTCTCTCTCTCTCTCTCTCTCNCTCTCTCTCTCTCTCTCTCTCTCTCTTTCTTTCTTTCTTTTTTTTAAAGATTTATTTATTTATTATTTGTAAGTACACTGTAGCTGTCTTCAGACACACCAGAAGAGGGCATCTGATCTCATTACAGATGGTTGTNAGCCACCATGTGGTTGTTGAGATTTGAACTCAGGACCTTCAGAAGAGCAGTCTATGCTCTTAAACGCTGAGCCATCTCTCTAGCGCTTCATAGACCTTTTCAAACATAACTTTCAACTTCATATGGAAACAATCAAAGAGCTAAAAGAATTCTGAATAATAAAAGATCAGATGAAGGTACCAGCATCCTAGATTGTAAGTTACACTGCAGAGCTATAGTAATAAAAACAGCATATAGTAAACAATAGTAAAAAACCAGTAATAAAAATTGGCTTAAAAACAGGCAGTTTGACCAATAGAATTAAAATGCAGAGCCTAAGTCTACATACCTATGGACACCAGATTTTGGATAAAGAAGTAAGAAATACTGGGAAAAAGACAGCATCTTCAAAACAAAAAGGTGCTGGTCAAGCTGTACAGCTGCATGTAAAAGGATGCAAACAGATTCACATTTATCACTCAGCTCCAAATAGATTAAGGACCTCAACAAAAGACCAGATCCCCAGAATCTGACAGAAGAGAAGGTGAGGAATAACCTTCAACCCATTAGCAGGGGAAAAGACTCTTCATGAGATATCAATAGAGCATGCCCTAAGACCAACACTGATAAACACTATTGTAAAATAGCAGTGGCAGGAATGGGTTACATCTAGTTAGTCATTAACCAAAGGAGCG
The DNA here is from genome assembly GCF_900095145.1 of Mus pahari. Lineage (NCBI taxonomy): Eukaryota > Metazoa > Chordata > Mammalia > Rodentia > Muridae > Mus > Mus pahari. Next base: position 94,460,045 of record NC_034594.1, read on the forward strand.
CCAAGCACGCCCCCAAACATCTCAGATCAAAGTCAGTGGTTGGTGTCCACAACTGAGGGTAGGGCCCTACTGCTGAAGACAACACTGACATATCTCAACAAACATGGAAGCATCAAGCTGGTGTGTTATTAGTGGCTTAATCCCTACTGACTATCATTCATGGACTGGAAGGTATTCTAGACTCCACAAGGAGAAAGGTAACTACTACCTGCCCAGCTATAAACCCTGTGATCAACAACTGTGACCTTGTCTACAAGGTACATACGCTGTGAGATAGTGGCATAGATGCAGTTAAGGTCTACTCTAGGACACAGTACTCACTGACATTGCTTGTGTGGTCAGGAACCTGAGACTGAATAGGACATGTGCCTAGGGGAAAATAGAATACTACTGTTCAGACAAAAAAATAGAGCAATAAAATGACTCCTCATGACATTCCGCCACACCATAGATCAGTGCCCTGCTCAGCCATCATCAAAGAGGCTTCTTGCAGTAAACGGGACCAAGTACAGAGACCCACAACTGGACAATATGCAGACAGTCAGAGATTCTGGAGCATTCCACCTAAATGGGATGCCTTCATTAACCCCTCCCCTCAGGGGTTAGGGAAATGCACTTGGGGAAGGCAGAAAGACTCTAAGAGGTAGGAGGTAGCAGTGGGATGACACCAGACACAGCAGGACTGATGCACTGTGGACTCACAGAGACTGTGTCCTGCACAGGTCTAAGCCAAATAGGGCCTCATTACTGAGAGGGGGAGCAGAGATAAGCTCCCAACTCTAACCAAGAAGCTATCTGTAATTGATAACTGTTTGCAAATAAAAATTTATTTTCTCCAACAGAGTCTCACTGGGAATATAAACCACACATCAGGATAGGCCTCAGCAGTGGATGGCCAACATAAAATGAACTCAATGGTAGTTTTGTAGACTTTTTGTCTCAAATTGCTTTGTTTAGGCTTTTTTTCTTTCTATCTATCTATCTATCTATCTATCTATCTATCTATCTATCTATCTATTTTTGGTCTTATTGGTCTTTTGCTTAGATATTGTGATTTCTGTTTTGGTGTGTCTGTGGTGTGTGTGTGTGTGAAACCGTGTTTCTTTGTTTATAAAGTTTGGTCTGTTTTTTTGTTTGTTTGTTTGTTTTTTGTTTTTTTTTTTAAAGAGAAAAAGAAGGGGTGTGGAGTTGGTTGTTGGCAAGGTGGGGAAGATTTGGGAAGAGTTGAAGGAGGGAAAAGGCATGATTAGAAGATAGTATATGGAAAAAAAAGTTTTTTTTTCAATTAAAAAGAATTGTCAAATATCTAATAACAACAAACCCAAACAAAACAAAAATGGAAAATCCAAGATCAGACAGCATTTTATGACATACTTAAAAATGTTATTAAAAAAGAAAAATGTCAACTTAGAATCCTACATCTAAGGGAGCTAACCTTCAAGAATGAGGGAGAAATGAAGATATTCTCAGACAGAAGAAAGCTAAGCTGGTCTGTCACAAGTAACTATACCCAACAAAAGGTAAGGGAAGTCTGTCCACTACCCATTAACTTGAAACTGATAAAAAACAAAACCAAAAACAACCCAACCAACCAACCAACCAACCCAGAGACAGAGGGGAAGGAACAGCCCATCTGATACAAGGATGAACCAAAGGCAAGAGGGATGAGCACGGAAGTATTGCCCACCAACACAAACAAATGGCACATACTCATTAAGAAGACAAGGAGGAACAGCAAACACATTTACTCAGTTAATGTCAGAATCTTTGTCCTTCAGGTTACTGTGATGACAAGATGAAGCTGAGATTACATACTAATTCAACCTGATTTTGTTACTATAGTTTGAATCAATTAAAGAAGAATGAGGATGTAGAATGATTAAGAGTATCTTCAAGCAACCTAAAACTAGATACTATCTGGCTCTCTGATGGGTAGCAAAGAGTGAATTCAAGATGTCTCTCAAATAGATATAGTCAATCCACTGATGATCTAAAAAGAAGATGTAGAAGGAAAGGAAAAAAAATTAAGAAAATCAACTTAATTCAGTTTACCTGTTTGTGGAAGCATCCTGAACGCTGGCATTTTTATGAGTTAATAAACTATCTTCTCTTGTAACCTAAGAAAATTAAATAATGATAATAGAACACTGAATATTTGAAAGGATACTCAAGTAACAAGTTTATCTTTCATTCTTCTAAAAATAGAAAAATCAACTTGCTTCAATTCAAATAAGATGCTAATTATATCTCACCAATATCACATCTAGTACAGTCCTACCCAATAGCCAGACCAATAATGTAAGACAAGTTCAGAATATACATGGTACATCTTCTTATCAAAAAGCTATTAAATACTTAAGACACTAAAGCGTGTTACCCAATACAGACAAAATTCACAAAGATTCAATGCCAGCATTTTTTCAAATTTACATGATAAAAAGAAAATGGTTAGCTGTATCACTGGATCCTATTTCTCCTTAAATGAAATGAGTAGTTTAAGAAGGAAATCCAAATGTTTATCTAAAGAGCTCAGTTTTACCCAACAATTCTGAGGTAATGTTTAAGACAGTAAATGTACTCACTTCAGCTGTCTGATGAATTCTGAAAAACATTCATAGCTACATAACAAACACGTAACATTTTCACTATTCCGACTGAAAACATTCATAATGCCTTCTTTAGTCTCTATTTCTTTAGAGCATCATGATCTTTAAATACTTCTCTATTTGTGAATGTGCTTGGATAGTGGGTATCAAACACCACAGCATGAGCATGGAGGTTGGAGGGTAACTTGTAGGAATCGTTCTCTGCCTCCACTAAGTGGGGCTTGGGGACTGAACTGAAGCTGTCTGTCCTGGCAGCATAGGCCTTTATTTGCTAAATCAAATAGGGAGGGAGCAGACTATTGCGGGGTGGTTCCACTCCTGGGCAGGTGGTTCTGGGTATAAAAGACAAAGTCAGGCAAGCCAAGTAAGCAGGACTCACTCCTTCAAGACCTCTGTTTCAGTTTCTCCTGTCATCATGTTTTCAATGATGGACTGTGGCTTCTAAGTGTATGATAAAATAAACTTTTTCTCCCCAAATTGTCTTTGGTCATGGTGTTCTATCACAATAGTAGCCTGAGGCCGGTTGTACCAGGTTCATGGGGAACCTGAAAATACTGAAATAGACCTGCCCATAATTTGGGGCAGATTATGGAAGGCCTTTGGAACTTTGGGCTAGAAAAATTGTTGCATGCTCACAGCTTAATGAGCTGTGTGGGAACTTAGAAGACATAGCTGAGAACATGCAGATGATGGAGGTCTCCTTTATAAAATCTTAGAGGGAAGTAAAGACTCATTGGTATGCTATTTTGTCCTATGACTCTGTGGTTCTGGTCAGCTGGGGCTGAAGAATCAACTGTGATCATTGAGGTGAGATAGTCTGGGAAGTGTTTCCTTAGGCTTATTATACAGAAGCTGTGGTCCTGAGGGGGTCAAGGCCATATCTATGCCAGCAGCCAAACTTGGTAATGTGTAAGAGTCGGTCAGTTTGTATTGGTTTTGAAGGCCACGGAGAGCAGCTGAGACTCTGCACTGTGTGTCAGGGTTGGAGTTCCTGAAAAAGGTGAGGAGACCACTGATGAAGGCACAGCCTTAGTTACAGTGGAGAATCCAGATTTTTTGACATGCCAGTACCATGGATTAGTCACCAGGGACAGCAGTAGGGTTTGTGTAGAGCTTCCCGGCCTAGGAGGCAAGCTATGTGCTCTGTAGGGGGAGCCTGGGAAGTGAGGCTGCCTTGGTGCCTTGGAGTGCAGAGAATTAGGAGCAGGTCCCAGATGTCAATCACTGAACTTTTTACATTGTTGAATTTTGGTTTTGTTTTGATTGTAGGTGTGCCCTGATTCTTTCTTTTTGAAGTTAAGAAAGTATGCAACATTCTAGGCTAAATGATGCCCATTTAATTCCTACTGAAAGGGAGCTTTCCCCCCACCTCTCAAGACAGGGTTTCTTTGTAGTCTTGGCTGCCCTAGAACTTGTTCTAGAGACTGGGCTAACCTCGAACTCACGAGAGACTCCACTGCCTCCCTCTGACTCCAGAATGCTGAGATTAAAGGGGTGCACCACCACCATCCATCATTTACTGAGAACTTTTAATATGACTGAGTATTGCATCTTTTGAAATGCCTTTTCTTATATGTAATGAGATAATCTGGCTTCTTTGCAGGTATAAGGGAGAGGCAAGGCCTCACTCTGTAGACCTCTTTAAAGTCATAGAAAAGACTGAGAGACCTGCCTGCCTCTCAAGTGCTGGGATTAAAGGGATGTGCCACTACCCTAGGCCAGTTTATATATTATGTAAATTACATAGGGTTTGAATGATAAACTAAATTTTCCCCTGACACACACCTTTGTGTGATCATGAAGTATGAGCGTATATGTATGTATATATGTATTATTGTATATATATGCATATACATATATACATACACATATACACACACACACTCATCATCACAACTTGATTACTCTTTCAAAGAACTTTCTTATCTTTGTTTGAGAGCAGTACTGGCTTGGAATCCTTTTCCTTGGCTTGGGTACAGGGATAGCAGTAATTAAATAATTAAGGAATCCTTGTATAGAATTGGTATTGCTTCTTTCTAAAATATTGTTTAGAGCCAGAGAGAATTCTGTGAATTCAAGGCCAGTCTGGTCTATATAGTGAGTTTCAGGATAGCCAGGGCTACTCAATAGAGAAAGAGAGACCCTGCCTCAAAATAAATAAATACATAAATATAATATGAAATAAAAATTGGAGTAGATATTTATAGTGGAGGCATTTGCCCCTATTATTTTCTTTATAAGGAGGCCGGGCAGTATAAAATAAAATCCTTGTAATTTAAAGATATTGAAATTATTTATTTTATTAAATCAAAGCAGTCACATTGTTTTCGTCCATCCAGACTGCTGCAAGATACCATGAGCCAGAAAGCATGCAAATAGTAAACATTCAGGTCACACTATGCTAAAGGCTGCAGAGTTCAAGGTTAAGACCCTGGCCCTCAAGGGGGAACAAGCCAGTTCTTTCAGCCTCTCTAAGAGCACTTAAAAAAAAAAAATTCAGATTATATGTTACATCAGCTGTTGTAGTGACTGCTGCTACTAACCATCAGGGCCATTTTTGTTTGAGACACAGTCTTACTATGTGACCTTGGCTGGCCTGGGACTCTGGGATTAAAGGCATGTGTACCACCATGCCCAACTGGGTCATACTTTTTAACATTTATTATGTTCCAAGCAGTATTCTGTGTCCTTTGCACTTATTGCTTCATTTCATTCTTACAATGTATCTTAAGGTAGGGGTCACCACTATCTTATTTAAATTAGAAAACATGGCTTGAAAAATGAACTTATTTGTCCTAAAACAAAATCTGAAGGGGACAGAATAGAAAGATTCTCAAGCCTATGCTTTCACATCTTACATTTATCATCTATGATAACGTTTTGTTTTGTTTGGTTTGGTGGAAGTATGAACAACAGACTGTCTCTGGGTTTCTACTGTTGGGATAAAGCACCATGACCAAAAACAACATGGGAAGAAAAATCCTTATTTTGTCTTATAGCTTTGCAGTTTACCATCCAGGGAAGTCAGGGCAGGAATTCTAGCCAAGAACCTAGAGGCAGGAACTGATGTAGAGGCCACTGAGAAGTGCTGCTTACTGGATTGCTCCACGTGGCTTGGTTAGTCTGCTTACTTACACTATCATTCAGGGGTCCCACACACACACCAGTCATTAATCAAGAGAATGCCTCACAGCCTTGCCCCACCGGCCAGTGTGGTTGGGCATTTTCTCAACTGAGGTTCCCTTTTCCCAAATGACTCTAGCTATGTCAAGTTGACAAAACACTAGCTGTCACAGTGGCTAAAGACATCAGTTCTCTTCAAAGTCTGGGATAGAAATGGAAAAGCTTTTCATCCACAGGAAACTCCAAAGTCAGAGTTGATAAGATGACTTGGTGAGGCAGACTTCTATGCTAATTTCAGTATGGAAGAGAAGTCTGAAAGTGAAGAGAAGCTCATCAGGGAGCAGGGCAGCCATACACTACAGGGGCAGGTCCTCGCTCTGTCCTTCACCAGGTCAGTCAGCTCTCCTTGTGTGTAAGTCTGTTGCTAACTGCTTTAGAATCTCCCCAAACTGAGGGTAGTGGATGGGTAAAGAAGATCTAGGATTAGAAACTTAATATTGAAAACAGGACTAAAAAGAAAGTCACTGGGCTTAGTGGTTGTGTAAAGGTGAAAGCCTAACAAGTCATTTTCAAGGCAAGGGCTTGGTGTTTGTTTTAAACAACTTCTATACCAGAGCATCGTTAGCACCTTAGCCTGACCACAGCTGAGTCTGAACAGAGTGGCCAAAGGCTTTCATCACCTTGCACACTGTCTTGGAACTTTGTCATTTGCACCCCTGCTCTCTTTTCATGTCATAGGGTTACCATTGCTGTGATGAAACACCATTGACCAAAGCAACTTGGGATCAAAGAGTTTATTTGGTTTACACTTCCACATTGCTGCTCACCATTGGAGGAAGTCAGAATAGGAACTCAAGCCAGGCAGGAACAATGATGTAGGAGCTGATGCAGAGGCTATGGAGGAGTGCTGTCTACTGTCTTATTTATCATGGCTTGCTCAGATTTCTTTCTTATAGAACAAAAGACCATAAGTCCAGGGCCGTCACCACCTACAACGGGCTGCCCCCCCCCCCAAATCAACAGCTAATTAAGAGTTTTACATACCTGCCTACAGCCCAATCTTTTGGAGGTGTTTTCTTAGTTGAGCCTCCCTCCCCTCTGATTACTATAGCTAGCTTATATTAAGCTGACATAAAACTAGCCAGAGTACTTCAGGACCATGTCTATTAAAGGAATCTTACCTTATGCACGGCTTCTACTTGAGCTTTCAAAATATTACTCTTGAAGTCAGGAGGAACCCTTACTGTGTTCAATCCTGGGCTCTCAATGGTATTATTAAGACATTTCTCAGTCAACTTTACCACTTCTTCCTGAATGTTAAAAGATATAATCACTCTAGATAGGCCACAATTAGTCAGAAACAGGAATGCTGAAAGTTCATATTCAGACAACCAAGAAATAACAGGCCTCAAGCAGTTATCTCGTGTTCTAGATACACCCAGCTCCTATAACTATCTATCTGCAGATAATGAGCTCCAGAATTGAAGGGACTGGCCCCTAGAGGAAACACCTGGAACAAATGTCAGCAAGTATCATATATTCTCTGTGAATGTTTTAACTCAAGCGCTTATTTCAGTAACTCAGCTGCTTAAAGACTGGGCATTATGTCCTGCTCAGTCATACTTCATGGTTCTAACTCTGGAGTTATCACCAGTGAAGGAGGTGACTTTTTGTAACAAATTATATGTAACAATTAATGTGACAAATATGTAAACATTCTCAAGATACATTGATAAAAATAATGCACAAATTCACTCAATAAACACTGTAGTTAAATAATCAGCCATTAGAAATAAACAAATGGAGGCAGACTAATACATTTGAATGAAAAATAAGCTCTCTGTATTATATTTACTATTTTGTTTAACTTAAATAGTAATTACTGATGGGTATAGGTATGAATACCATACCACCTTCCATGTCTGAACATATTTGATGTTCTTATTTCAATTTTGATGTTTTTCAATGCGGTCTCTATTTCAGCCTCTAGGTAGCACCCCAAAATATGAAGTTAAAATTTTTGTTTTTTGAGAGACATTCCTTATTAGTACAGACTGATCTTGAGCTGGTAATTTTGCCTCAGCTTCCCAAAGGCTAAGATTACAAGAATATACCATGAAGCATGGCTCTCAGTCTGAATTTTTTAACAAGCTTTCCTATGAAAGTTTCTGATATCAAAAAGTCTAAATATCCCTTTTTAAGACTTGACCCTTCCTGTAACCACCTAGCTCCTATTAGCAGAAGTTAGTCCCAATTCTGTGCGTGTGTTACTGGGAACTGATCCTAGGATCTTGTGCACCCCACCCTCTTCTCTGTTTGGTTTTAATGTAGAGACTCTAGGCTGAAGTTGAAATCGTTGATAGGTTTGACCCTCCTGATTTAGCTTCTCAGGGTTCTGGGATCATGGCCCTGAACCAGCAAGCTCAGGTCACAGCAATTCTCTATGTCCTTGTACAATCCTGGCTCTTCCTAACATATTGACATTTTTCCCGATTTCCTGAAGACTATATTGCAGACTTGAATACTTCTTTATCATCTTTTGCACATTATAAGAACCATTATTGCGGGCTGGTGAGATGGCTCAGTGGGTAAGAGCATCCAACTGCTCTTCCAAAGGTCCGGAGTTCAAATCCCAGCAACCACATGGTGGCTCATAACCATCCGTAACAAGATCTGACTCCCTTTTCTGGAGTGTCTGAAGACAGCTACAGTGTACTTACATATAATAAATAAATAAATCTTAAAAAAAAAAAAAAAAAAAAAAGAGCCGGGCGTGGTGGCACATGCCTTTAATCCCAGCACTCGGGAGGCAGAGGCAGGAGGATTTCTGAGTTCGAGGCCAGCCTGGTCTACAAAGTGAGTTCCAGGCCAGGCCAGGGCTACACAGAGAAACCCTGTCTCGAAAAATCAAAAAAAAAAAAAAAGAACCATTATTGCAAAGTCTCAAAACACAGGATATTAAAAAGAAAACAAGAACAAAACAAAACCCAAACCACTTAATCTATTACCCCAAGGCAGCCAAATAACGTTTTTTCACTGTATTTATTTAGTTTTGAAATTTTTGTATGTACTTATCTGTACATGCATGTGAGTGCAGTAGTCAGGAGAGGGTATCCGATATCCTGACACTGCAATGGCAGATGGTTGTGAGCCTCTATTTGAATCAGCCTCCATGTGGGTGCTGCGAACTCAGTTCTGTGGAAGAGCTGCCAGTAATCTTAACCACTGACCATCTCTCCAGCCTCTCTTTAAAAAACCATCATAAGCCAGGCAGTGGTGGCACATTCCTTTAGTCCCAGCACTTGGGAGGCAGAGGCAGGCAGATTTCTGAGTTCAAGTCCAACCTGGTCTACAAGGAACAGTTTTAGGACAGCCAGGGCTACACAGAGAAATCCTGTCTCAAAAAAACAAAACAAAAAAAAAAAAAACAAAAAAACAAGATACCTCAAATTTTATTTATTTTAAAGAGATATCTCACTTGGTAGCCCTGGCTGGCCTAAAATTCAGTACGTAAACACGTCTGGAACTCACTGAGATATACATACTTCTGACATTAATTTTTTTCCCTGTGATTTATTTTTATTTTCTGTGTATGAGTGTTTTGCCTGCACGTATATATGTGTACCACATGTGTGTATGATGCCTTCAGAATTCAGGAGGCTATCTGAAACCAGAGTTATAGATGGTTATTATCTGCCACATGGGTTCACGGAATCATATGTAGGTCCTCTGCAAGAGTAACAAATGCTCTCTTAGCTACTGAGCCATCTCTTAGCACCACAACCTGAGTCCAGCCCTCTCCGAAGCCCCATGAATTTCTTTCTTTTTTTTTTTTTTTGGTTTTTCGAGACAGGGTTTCTCTGTATAGCTCTGGCTGTCCTGGAACTCACTCTGCAGACCAGGCTGGCCTCGAACTCAGAAATCCACCTGCCTCTGCCTCCCGAGTGCTGGGATTAAAGGCATGCGCCACCACGCCCGGAACCCCATGAATTTCTTAATGTCAGGCAAACTTCTCCCTTCCCTCCTACATATCCACACATTTCAACTTCTGAAATGGAAAACAGGTCAATCAGAATTTCACACAGACAGAAATGAGATAGTACTGCTGTGAGGTTAGTTTTCCTGTTAACTGACACATGCTAGGGTCATCTGAAAAGAGGGGATCTCCACTGAGAAAACACCCCATCAGACTGGCCTGTGGGCAAGCTGTGGGCAGTCTCTTGATTAATGACTGATGTGCTAGAGCCCTTGGGGAGGTGGTCATGAGTTGTAGAAGAAAGCAGACTGAGTAAGTCATGGAAAAGAAGCCAGTAAGCAGTACCCCTCTTATGGCTGTGCTTCACTTCCTGCCTTGAGTACCTTCTTTCCTTTTATGATGATGGTAAACTGTAAGATGAAATAAATCCTCTCCAAGGAAATTCCTCTCCAAGTCGCTTTTGGTCACAGTCTTTATCACGGTTACAGAAAGCAAGTTAAGACAATGGTCTGGGAAAGGACATCTTTCTGGAAATGGTAGTAGAACAAGTAGACACAGAAGAGATCCCAATACCTGGCTGTTGACATTAATGTCAATGGTAGGTCGAAGAGATGGCAAGATCGTCTGCTCTGTTTCGAGCTGTTTAAGCTTCTCTGTGTCATCTTTTAATGCTGAAAAAAAAAAAAAAAAAGCAAGAGAGAAAGAGGGAGAAAGAGAGAGAGGAAGGAAGGCAGGGAGGGAGGGAAGTAGAACTTATCATTAGTCTGCCTGGCTGATAGTTCTATGAGGGTATACACCCAAGTTCTATTTTTACTTCATTAGAAGTGGAATAATCAAGATGAACACAAAAATCTCCAACAACTCTTTAATAACTCAATTAAGAGTTAATCTTAGGGCTGGGACTGCTAGTGCATGGCTTTAGAGACAGGTAGATCTTTATGAATATGAGGCCATCCAGGTCTACACAGTGAGACTCCACTTCAAAAAAAAAAAAAAAAAAAGTTAGCATGGTTTCACAACCCTTGATTTCAGCACTTGAGAGGCAGAAACAGGTCGATCTCTGTGAAGTCAGGGCCTGCCTAGCCATGATATATATGTAATACACACACACACACACACACACACACACACACACACACACACACTGTTTAAAGAACCATTTCTTACTATCCGTTTTCTTCTTGGTAAGAGAAACGTCAGACTGCTCAATTCAACACTACAGCACCTACATACATCCAAGAGAGACAGGCCCATTATTGTTTTAACCTAAGAATCAGATGATGGCTAAATGTCTTCTCCCTCTTTCCCTTGTTCTTGAGAAGTCTTTCTGGAGAGATGGTGATAATACTATTTAAACAGCCATTAGAGTACCTGAAAACTGACCCTTTGAAGACATCCTTAGGGACCCAAGGTGTGTGTGTGTGGGGGGTGGAGATGGAATCAAATGGAAAATGCTCTTGTGAGTGCATCAAGAAACTGTAGCGGATTGATTTGGATATTTAAAAAATATCCTATATTTTGGTTTCTCCTAATCTCTGGCATAGGACTTGTAATGCTAACAGCTTTTGCCTTTAATTCTCCTTCACACTTATTTCCAGGCAATAGTCAAGGGTTCCCTTTCCCCCCTATGCCTGGCAGTAATTTAAATAAAGTGTCCGGTGCACTCTTGTCATTTTTCACCCAGGCCCACTGGCCTGGTACCTTGTCTGCCCACACTGGACACTGCCCTAGGCCTATCATGACGATCAGTTAGGTTCAGAGTACATGGGTGAGAGAAAGAGGAGAACAAGAGGCAGCTTAGGCGGGGGTAATCTGCCTCTGTGCCTTGAGGGAACCAGTTCTTTGACAGAAAGTCATTAATGTTCTTGCTAGAGATGTCAGAAGTGCTTGGGGGCTCTGACCTCTAATCTGGTTTTTAAATAATTGAGGGTTATCTCTTTAGAGAGGATAATGTTAGAAAAGGTAAAAGCTCATTAAAAGAAAATTTCTGGTAAAGAGAATAGAATCTCAGCCTAACATTCAAGTTGGTCCAGGTTAATTTTGTGGCCAAGAACCATCACTAGAAAGCTGATGCACCTTAAGCCATGATAACAAATTCCTTGTGTGTGTTAGTGGCCTTGTCCCAGAGTTCATCAGACCACTCTCAACCAACATTTCCCAGTCAACTTTAACAATAACTGACTGTTACTACAGACATTAGAAGGTCAGTCTATGCTGGCTGAGTAAGGAAAAAAAGTATTCTCGGGGAAGGGGGTTTGTCAGAATCAGTCTTTTCTTACAAAGATGGGTAACCACCCAGAACCAGTATTTTACAAACCTCCTCCACTTTCCAAACTCTTGCATACATGGCTGTTTGCCAGACTCCTGGATGCCAAGCATTCCTGAGACTTGACTCTATTACACCCCTTCCTTTGGCACCATCTATGAATTAGCAAATCACGTCAGACTGTACAGAGTGAGCTTTACCAATGAGGTGGCACAGTCAGCACCCGTGACAGGATAAAAACTAAGTGACTTTCCTACGCTGGTGTGCTTGCCTGCCTGCCTGGTCTGGGTGGTAGAGCGCTCTTTACAAAAGCTGTGTTGCTGAACTGTTGCCTTGTTCATGTGTCTATGTGATATCAGAATTCTTCTCCATATTACTTACATGAATCTTCATTTTCATACAATAACCATTATAAAGTACACAGTACAGAGGAAAGAAAGTATGAGAATATAAATGGGAAATAAGAATACATGCTTGTATTTCCAATACATTGAAGGTAGGGGCAAGTGAATCACTATAAGATTAAAGCCAGCCTAAACTACATAGCATGTTCTAGGACAACTTGGCCTATACACAGAGACCCTGTGTCAAAACAAAGCAAGACCTATAAATAGACTTTTGTTCTCTAAAAAATGTTTGTGTGTATGTATGATATATATGTATGAATTTATATGTGTGCACATGTGTGTAGTACATAGGCTAGAAGTCAATGTTAGTTGTCTTTCTCTAACACTTTTTTTGAGGCGGGGTATCTCTCTCAACTTGGAGCTCATCAATTTAGCTAGAGTGTCTTGCCAATGAGCTCTGAGGATCCTCTAGTCTCTGCCCTTCCTCCTGCCATGCTGGGGTTGCTGACATGTGCTGTCATGGCTGGATTTTATGTGGATACAAACTTTGGTTTTCATGTTTTAGTGGCATAAACTTTACCAGTGGAGCCATCTTCCCCACACCCAAGACTTACACTCTTAAAACAAAAGGCACTCACTAGTCGCACTGATTGGCTTTAAGCAAATGGTATAATATGAACTAAGTTATATTAATGAGGTCTCTTTACTTTGGAAGAATTTCTTGTTCCAACACTTCCATAGCATTAAAGCGCTTCTTGAATACTTTCTATAATGAGAAACACACTAATTCTTAAGCATCTATAGGGTATGGCAGAAGGAACTTAAAATATTTTTCTTATATTGATACAAAATTTGCTTTTCTACATTTATAAATTTCTCCTCTATACCAGTAAAACACTATAAATGACTTCATATATGACTTTAAAGTATACAGAGAATTATCATATCTAAAATGTTTTAAATCTTTATTTATTATTATTAGATGTGTATGATGTGTGTGGGGGAGAAAGTACACCTATGCCATCCTGTATGTGTGGAGGTCAGAGAACAATTCTGTTGAGTTTTCTCTTCCACCTTTATATGGGTCCCTGAGATCAAACTCATGTCATCATACTTGTGCAATAAGCACTTCCCTGGTTGAGTCATCTTACAAGTCCCTTATTTGATCATTATAGGGATCCCAACTTCATTGTATTATGTTATCCTAACTTAATACAATCCTCTAATAATTACATACTCAATTGTTTGGTAATACAACATTATATAATACAGAAACAAACCTTTAAAATTTATATTACAGACATAAAATACAATGTAAATAAAATTTCTACCTCTATAAAGAAGATGGAGAAACTGGGTGTGGTAGCACATGCATTTAGTCCCAGCACTTGGGAGGCAGAGGCAGGCAGATCTCTATGAGTTTGAGGCCAGCCTGGTCCACAAAGCAAGTTCGAAGACACATAGAAACCTTATTTTGACACCCCCCCCCAACAAAAAAAAATAGGATGTAGAAAAGTCCTTTGTGCCAAGCAGTCACTGTATTTATTGATGATATCAACTCTGTCTGTGTGAGTCCATTATGTTGGCCTTATGGACTGCTGACATTGCCTCATAGAAGGGGAGGTGGGTCACTGGATCCTCATCTGAGTATCCAGTCACTTCTCCTAACCATTTGGATGTAATTTTACCCTCCCTGCACAAGGGCTGGGAAGAAGGTGTCTGGGAGAGGGGCCAGAGTATACAGTACAGGCTGAGGGAGATTCCAACATGGATCTATTTACAGTGGCTCCTAGGGAGCTATCAGTCATGCTGGATGCAGATCTCACTCACATTCAGTACACAAGCCCAATAAACTCAATAGTTGACCAATGTGAACTCTGGTGGAATCCTTTGGTTTGTCTTGGGAATCTTATGAGGCAGGATGAGATTTGATTCACATCTCCCCTGAGGAGGAATTCTCCTAACAGGACTCTATTTCTACTCTGATCCTAGAAGTGCTTTACTTTAAGGCAGTCCTGCTTCTGGCAGGATCTAGATCCTGACAGGTTTGGTTTGTTATCTTGTTTATTTCTAAGTTAAGGAAGAGCAACCATTTCTAATGGAAGGTAGAGTCCAGGGCAAGGTTATCGAAATTAACTACCTAAAAGAAATGATGGCAGAAAAACCCAGTAATAACTGATAAACAGTAATAGAAAATGCCTTTTTATTTTATTATTTTTAATTATTTGCGGGAGTTTCTTTGTGTGGGTAAGTGCATGTGTGTACAGTTTACCTCTGGAGGCCAGAGTTGTTGTATGGCCCTCGAGCTGGAGTTACAGGCTACTGTGAGCCACCTAATTATAGGTTCTGGGAACCAAACTCAAAGCATATGTGCACTTAACCTCTAAGCCATCTCTCTCTAGCCTTGTGAAGAATGTTCAATAACTTACTGCTTTTAGAAAAACTAAATGAAACTACTCAAATATTACCAACATAATGATTTAAGTCTTGCTGAACAGTTTAGACATTATCATGAAGTGCCAGCAGGCCTGCTTGGCAGGGCATCTCAAGTGCTTGCTTAGGATCATCTCCACTCACCAGTGGTACTTGAGCATGCTGTATGAAGCAGAGCACTGATTTTTCTCTAACACTCTCATCTGAGTAACTAATATCACTGTTGTGCTCTAAAGAGTTTAGGTGGCAGAGAGATGGCATCTATTTTACCCATGACAAAACCAAATGTGGCACGAACCATACAAACATGAGCTGCCTGAAAATGAACCCTACTACACTAACCTGCAACAGGAAAGTCCTGTTTAGGACAGTTTTAAACTCTACATTGTACTTTTTTTGTTTTGTTTTGTTTTGTTTTGTTTTTTTGAGACAGGGTTTCTCTGTGCAGCCCTGGCTGTCCTGGAACTGACTCTGTAGACCAGGCTGGCCTCGAACTCAGAAATCCGCCTGCCTCTGCTTCCCAAGTGCTGGGATTAAAGGCATGCGCAACCACTGGCCAGCTACTTTTTATTTTATTTTTTTTTTTTAACTGCCAAACTTACCCTTTGCAATCAAACCAAGCTTGCAAATATACAAGTATTTTCAATGAGCAATTTACTTTCTACTCTTTATCCCCTGAAAAAATTAAGAAAAGTAGCATTCATTCTGCATTTACTTTTTGGCAGGTAGGCATTAATAGCAACTATCTTTTAGGAGCTAAAAGTTGCTGAAGCCAAACATCCCATCTACCTTGCGCCTCAGAAGACCATTAGAGAAACTGTCAGAGACAAGGTGTCACAGTATACAGCTTAGGGTGGCTGAGGTCATGTCACCCAGGCAGCCTTAACTCATGATGCCTGCCCACTTGCTTTTGTTAGCTTCTTAATTTGTACTCAGAGAACAAGTACAAACTCAGAGTGAACAATCATATATGTTCAATCCATCATAATAATATAAGCCTAGTAATACTGTAGTATCTTAAACTTTCCCTAGTTCTCCTTAAATCAAAAGGCAAGAGGATTTAAATATTCTCAACTAAGCTATTAGACACAACATTTTTGGGAGAAGTGATTTAAATATCTCATTTCAATAGGAGATAATCAAAAGGAGCTGAGGTTGGTGACAACTTATCCAGTAAAGGTGCTTTATTCAAGGCCTGAGGATGTGGATCTGTTTGATTCCTGGAACTCACATAGTAGAAGGAGAGCCATGACCCTCCAAGTTGCTTCAGGTCTCCACATGTATAACATGGCACACCCCATCAAAAACATACATGCAACAAGAATGTTTTAAATGTCATAAATTACAAAGCAGGTGCTTACACTCACATTCAGCTTTGAGCTCCTCTAATTCATGTGACCTGGTGGCTACATTAATATCATCTGGTGCTGGGAATGGTGCTGAATCTGACGTCCTTGTTACATCACCAATGGTTGTTTCTAGTAAGTCTGGGCTGTTGAGCAAATCAACACTCAGGGGCAAGCTGTAAAAGTAACAGAAAGTTTACTTACACCAGTAAATGCATCATTAAAATACAAACAAAAAAGCAATACTGAAAAAAATTAATTGAAGAGTTTTATTGAACTGGCTTTATTCACCTTTCAAATTTTTTGAATATACTTTTTCCAGTAAAGATGGAGTAAAAGGGAATAGGTTAGTTTCTTAACTGAAATAACACTAGACTCAAGAAACAAGAGGTGAACCTTACGAATGCCTGGAGCACACATTCAGGCCACAGTGCAGAGGTGGGGACAGGTGGCGGGACAGGGACGACTATCTTAGGTATCAGGAAGAGATGAATTTGGGGAGATGAAGGAAGCCAGAGATCTGTGAGCAAACACCTGGGTTACCAATGAGGCACATCCTTGGTTGTTTCCTTGAGGGTGTTTCCAAACCAGTTTAACAGAAGAGGGACATCTGGAATGTGACCAGTACCAGACCATGGGCTGTGGTCCCAGAATGAATAAGAAGGGAAAAGGGTTGGGAGAGATGGCTTACAGGCAAAGTCCTTGCCTTGCAGGCATATGGGCCTGAGTTTGGAGCCCTGGAGCCCACACAATGACAGACACAGTAGCAGACAGAAGCATCTTACTGGCTAGCTAGGCTAGAGTGTGTGATGATCAATAAAAGATTCTATCAGATAGGATACAAGGTGAGGACCGACACCTGAACTTGTCCCTTCGACCATACTCACACACAGAGTGCACACCAATTACAAAAATAATAAATGTAAAGACGGGAAGATGCAGAAAGCCAGCTGAGCGTGGCATTAACCTTTATGTTTCTTTGTCAGCACCAAGGACCAAGCTACTCCTGCCAACATGCTTACACTAGGGGTGGACTGCATTCCTCTGAACTGGGAGTCCAAAGAAATCCATCTCCCCTTGTTAGCTTCTGTCAGAGATCAAAGGCCAAGAGTGCCAGAGGAGCAAACTCTCTAGCATCCTGGGGATGGCCAGAGGCTTGAGAGAAGCATAAGGATGGTGTCTGATAGAAAAGCACCCTCAAGGCCTGGGAAAGTGCCACGCCCACTCCAGTGAAGTCAGCTTGACAGGCTGAGAGGCCTGGAAGCACTCACCAGGCAAAGAGTTTCAAGGAAAGTCAGCCTCCTGGAACCTTGGCATTCTCATAACCCCTATACTCAAACCCTATCCCCATGTTAGTATGGTATATGCTCTCTTTCACTATTATAAGTGCCTTTAAAGATTGAATTTTATCATAGGTGAACCTCCACCAATGTCCTACAAAATCCTTGAAGCCAAAGACCTTGGAATTCAGTAGGATTCAGTGAGGTTACCTATTTATTAACATTCAAATTTACTTCTAGTAAAGACCAGTGAAACTAATTAGGCATTACAAAGAGCAGAGCCAGAATAGCTCAGGGCTAGTCTGCAGAGTGATTACTGAGGACAGGGAATACATGTTGGCCTAGCAAATTGGTGGGATTAACTATAGACTAGCTTCACACCTGGTGGTAAACAATACCTGTCTGGTCCCCACCATCTTTTGATGTATACAATCTTTTGTTTTGTGTCACTGTAACTCTGTGGATGTATCCCGCCTGGCTTTTCTTGTTTGTCCTTCTGTATAAAAAGTTTGATGCTCGATTTAGAAAAATACACTCAGATTCTACACACTCCCTCCTGTCAGTCAATCCACCGAATCCTTAGCCCATCTGCCAACAGAGACCCAGTCCACTCAGACAGGAGACCCAAAAAGGGTCTGCAGCAGGAAAGAAGTACTTAAACGTATTAGAGGAAAGTCCGGTGGTACTCATACTGGGCCACATTATGTGAGAACATAATTCACAAAGCAATGGAGCATTAGCCCACTATGTGTTGCAGACACATCTAACAAACCAAAAAACTATCACCAGGTAAACCACATTTGAAAATACCTCAGAAGATTTAAGGAGAGCCAAACTATTTAGTAAGCAATAAAGTAAAACTCTGTCAGACTACTCAAAGGGCACCAGCTATGTATAGAAGCATCAGAAAAGAAACAATAGAAGAATAAACAGCTTATCCCAATTGATAACTTACCACAGAGCAACAATAATCAGGATAGCATAGCATTAGTGCAAAGACAGTATGAAGATTAATCTTAACACTTAAGGAGATGAACGACAAACATGAACAGGCTACAGGAAGACGGACCTGGCCTGAGTGGACAGGGCACTTGGGGCTGGTCACAGCTCTTGCCCTGGACCTTCACTGGTTGTGCTCTGCTCTACCATGTCCTCCCAGGACAATGGACTGAAGCCTCTGAAGTCATGAATAAAACAAATCCCTCCCCTTTTATCTCAAAAATTCTGTCACAGCCACAAGAAAGTCTAGTTAACAGACAGCTAAATATTCCTTCTACCTATAGCTCATTTTTGCCATGGCAAATCAATGGGAAAAAAGTTTTATTCAACAGACTGTACTATCTTGGTGGTTTAAAAAAAACAAAACTGGTGTGTGCATATATGTTTGAATCTGTGGTAAGCATAGGTGTGTTCTCATGTGGAGGACAGGTGACCTTGGGTGTCAGCTTTTACTTTCTACTTTGTTACTGTAAATGCCAAGCTAGATGGCTTCTGAGTGTCCTCGGGGATTCTCCTGTCCATGCCTCCCATCTCACCATAGGAGTGCTGGGATTAGAGCACATGTGTGTGTAGCAGCTGGAGGCTAATGCCTATAGTTGTTTGAGACAGGGTTACACTAAACCAGCACTTTACCAATCTGGCTAGTCTGGCTAGACAGTGATCTCTAAGGATCCACCAGAACTCCCTTCCCACCATACCTACCCATCCCAGTGCTAGGGTAATATACATGTCAATATCCTCAGCTTTCCTGTGAGTTTTGAACTCATACTTTACAGACTGAGCTATCTTCCAGCTCCAATTTCAATTTAAGTGGATATCTAGCTGACTCAACACCATCAACTCCATAAAAAGTATAATCTGGGAGTGGTGGCATACACTTGCCACCCCAGAACTCAGGAGGCCAAGGCTGGACGATCACCACAGTGAGATCACCATAGTGGGCTTGGGTTACATACACAGTGAGACTCTGTCTCAAGAACTGGAGGAGGGCTGGTGAGATGGCTCAGCAGTTAAGAGGTCTTCCCAAGGTCCTGAGTTCAAATCCCAGCAACCACATGGTGGCTCACAACCATCCGTAATGAAATCTGATGCCCTCTTCTGGTGTGTCTTGAAGATAGCTACAGTGTACTTACATATAACAATAAATAAATCTTTGGGTCAGAGCAAGCAAGCAGGACCCCAGCAAAAAGAGGTCCTGATTTCAATTCCCAGCAACCACATGATGACTCACAATCATCTGTACAGTTACAGTGTACTCATATACATAAAATAAATAAATAAATCTTTAAAAAAGAAAAACTGGAGGAAAAAAGAAAGTAAACAAGATGGCCTGATGGCGCACACCTGTAATCCTAGCATTTGGGAGGAAGAGGCAGGAAAATTGGAAACTAGAGGGCAGCCGGAGGTGCATGTCCTCTACAATTAAACAACAATAATCATTAAATGAGTAGAAATTAAAGAGAAAAAAAAAGAAAAAAAAGAGAAAGGTAGATCAGCTTAATATAAAAATAAAACTTTTGTGCTACCAAAATACCCAGTAAAATAATGAACTGAAAATATATTTAAACATTTATAAATATATATAATATGTAGCATATATATTTATAAATTTAAACATAGATACATATGTGTGTATATATATATATACATATATATGTATATATACACACACACATGCACACATACATACATATCCACTTACAACAGAAGAGAAAAGGGCTATCACGTTTGTTTTTAAAAAGGCAGTGTGCCTGGCGTGGTGGCACACGCCTTTAATCCCAGCATTTGGGAGGCAGAGGCAGGTGGATTTCTGAGTTTGAGGCCAGCCTGGTCTACAGAGTCAGTTCCAGGACAGTCAGGGCTACACAGAAAAACCCTGTCTTGAAAAAAAAAAAAAAAGGTAATGTGAGTGGTGATGCCTTTCATTCCAGCACTCAGGAGGCAGAGGCAGAGAGATCTCTGTGAAGTGGAGGCAAGTCTGGTCTACACAGTGAGTTTCAGGATAGACAGGGACACACAGAGAAACCCTGTTTTGAAAAATAAAAAAAAACCAATCCCTCCCAAAACAAAAAGGGGGAGTGGATAAGACTATAAATAAGATGTAAATAGTCCTTAAACAAAATAGTAGTTCATGAGGAAAACTGAAGTCAACTACACTGAAGAGATCCACACTTAATCTTCACCGTGGTATTAATTTCATGGCTGATTTAATGTCAAAGTTCCCCTTGTCTTTGGGGGCCAAACTCAGGGCTGAGGTCCACCTCCAGGTGAGACAACCATACTTTGTTGTACGCTCAGAGCAGATCAATAAAACTTAAGGAAAATGAAAACATCCTCTTTTAATGTTCACATCAGCAACCCTCAACATTTGATGACACTCAGTTCTGTAACAGGCCAGACTCTGCTGCTTAGATGTAGAATCCAGTGAAGATGACTTCCTGCCCTAACAATGTATACGGCGAGACAATTCTTTGTCCAGTGTGGGGAAAGAAGCCAAAAAGTTGAACACCCTTGACCTGGACTAATTAAAATGCCTTAACTACCAAATCAATACTGTAACCACAGTGAGATCCCAGACCCACCTCAAGTATCTGCGAAGCACAGTGTATTAGTCAGGGTTTCTATTCCTGCACAAACACCATGACCAAGAAGCAAGTTGGGGAGGAAAGGGTTTATTCAGCTTACATTTTCACATTGCTGTTCATCACTGAAAGAAGTCAGGACTGGAACTCAAGCAGGTCAGAAAGCAGGAGCTGATGCAGAAGCCATGGAGGGATGTTCTTTACTGGCTTGCTCAGTCCACTCTCTTATAGAACCCAAGACTACCAGCCCAGAGATGGCACCACCCACAAGGGAACCTCCCCCCTTGATCACTAATTGAGAAAATGCCTTACAGCTGGATCTCATGGAGGCATTTCCCCAACTGAAGCTCCTTTCTCTGTGATAACTCCAGCTGTGTCAAGTTGACACAAAGCTATCCAGTACACACAGTGC
The DNA here is from genome assembly GCF_900095145.1 of Mus pahari. Classification (NCBI taxonomy): domain Eukaryota; kingdom Metazoa; phylum Chordata; class Mammalia; order Rodentia; family Muridae; genus Mus; species Mus pahari. Next base: position 94,481,415 of record NC_034594.1, read on the forward strand.
TTGCATATTTTCAGTTTACCAAAGGAGTACTGAAGCCGGGTGTGGTGGCGCACACCTTTAGCCCCAGCACTAAGGAGGCAGAGGCAGGCGGATTTCTGAGTTTGAGGCCAGTCTGGTCTACAGAGTGAGTCCCAGGACAGTCAGGGCTATACAGAGAAACCCTGTCTCGAAAAACTAAACAAACAAACAAACAAACAAACAAAACCCCAAAAAAGAAAACCAAAGGAGTACTGAAACTGAATGAATGAGGGCTGTGATGTAAAGTGGAACGTTGACACAGCAATTCTAAAATCAGCATACACTGTCCAAGTGGGAACGTACAGAAATCCCAAGTATGCTGGGAGCTAGAAGAAACCAGTTCACTGAGTCCAGAACCTGTGGGATCCAAGGCAGGAACGAACAGCCCTACTGGTCAGACTGCGGTTCTAAAGACCACACAAAAATCAGTCTTAAAGAATGGCTGGCTGGGTATGGTGGCCCATGCCTTTGATCCCAGCACTAGGTAGGCAGAGGCAGGCAGATTCTGAGTTCTAGGCCAGCCTGGTCTACAGAGTGAGTTCCAGGACAGCCAGGGCTACACAGAGAAACCCTGTCTTGAAAAACAAAAACAAAACAAAAAAAAAGATTGTCCAATGACAGTAGAGTGTAAAAACTCTGGTACCAATGTAAGAAAGGACTACAAACACCTGGGGGACAGCTTAACTGGAACTAGAGTAGTCTGATAGTGTTCCCACTAGTCTAACCTGAACAGTTTTCTCAAATGATAAGTCATGGGCCAACAATAATAAGTTGAATAAAGGAGTTCATGAAGTCATGTATAAGTAGACAGAGCTTTAAAAGTTCTTGTAAAATACCAACTTACCAGGTTAGAGTGATGCTTAGCCAATCATGATTTTGCCACCATCACAAGTGATATCCAACTTTTACCATTAGGTTACATTAGTTTTATTTATTTATCTTTTAAAATTACATTTTAACTTGTTTACTGTGTGTGCCATGGAGCAGGTGTGGAAGTCAGAGAACAATCTGTATGGGAGTCAGTTCCCTCCTCCCACCATTTGGATCCTGGAGTTGAACTCAGGTTGTTGGGTTTGGCAGCATATGCCTTTACCTGAGTGATCTTGCTGGCTCTAGGTTGTATTTTTGAGGGACAGAATATTAATATAATGCACAATGTAAATTTATTATAAACATAGGTTAACGTGAGAATGTAAAAATTGATGGATATATGGACTGGACAGATGGCTTAGTATTTAAGATCACTTGTTGCTCCTGCAGAGGACCTGTGTTCAATTCCCAGGTCACATGGTGGCTCATGACCATCAGTAACTCCAGTTGTAGGGGATCTGTCTCTTCTGACTCTTCAGGCAGCAGGCATGTACACAGTGCACATACATACAAATATGCAAACAGACACTTATATGTTGTGGATAGCCCTGGGGCTAATTATACTTGCTGTTAATTCCATTCTCCTGTGAGGGACTGTGAACTAGGAATGAGGCAGCACTCAGGTGATTTCCTGTAAACCTGCTTCCCACCTTAATTTGTAAAATAAAGGAGAGCTGGTGATTGGGCAGATAAAAGGGAAAGTGGAGCAGAAGGAGTGGGGGAGAAGGAGAAAATGCAGAGGAGGAGGAAGAAGGAGAAAAGTGAAGCAGAAGCACATGGCTTGAATAAACTGCAAGTTCTAAGGGGGTCTCATAGATGTGGAAGATGGTAGTGTAGTGGTAGATCTGCCCAATTTAGGTGCACAGCATGTAATATTAACTGAGTCATGTTTTCATTGCTGGGGCATATTTGGGAGATTTGCAACACTTATACACATAAATTCTTTAAAAAAAAGAAGTCAAATGTTTTCAAACAAACCCTGCATGGCAGCCAAGGCTACACAGAGAAACCCTGTTTCCAAAACCAAAACAAACCAACCAACCTGCTATATATTACTTTGACCACTATAACCAAGTAATCTAATGCAAGTGATGGGACACAGTGAACTCAAGTGTCCCGGTTGGCTGAATTATAGGCACATCACAGATCTTGTTAATAATTTATAACCAAGATTGAATCAAGAGGAAGCAATCAGTTAATCCATATTGTCTATTTAAGAACACAAGTTTTGGGGCCTGAGAGATGGCACAATGGTTAAGAGCACTGGCTATTCTTCCAGGGCCTAGGTTCTACTCTCAGCATACACATGGGGACTAATGACCATCTTTAACTCCAGGTTCATGGGATTGAACTCCCTCTTCTGGCATTCACTGGCATTACACACATATTATATAGACCTATATGTCGACAAAACAAAAAATAAATAAATAACTCTTAAGAACAACTCAAGTGTTAAAAAGACAGGTTAGGCATTAGGTAATGAACTGATGATTAAAAGACCCAAGGAACACAATAAACTACTACATACAATCCAGTATGAATCAAATATGTGGATATGAATGAAAACATTGAGAAAACCAATAAATCAGAATGTGGAACTAGTATATAAGAGTAGTATATTTTTATTGCCATTTTAAAGTAATTTAAATTCTGTGACTGTAGGTGCCTTCTGAGGTAGAAGTGTCAGACCTCTGGAACTAGAGATCCAGGCAACTGTGCTCCATCTCACCTTGGTGCTAGGAGCCAGGCTCATGTCCTCTGCAAGATTGGGAAGCAGTCTTTTAAGTGCTGAGGCAGCTCTCTAGCTCCTTGATTTTCTGAGTCTGTGCAGCAACTGCCTCATGGACGTATAAAAAAGACTTGTGTTTTCCTCCTAAAACACAGCCACTTAAGAATCTGCCCATGCTGGGCCGGGCGTGGTGGCGCACGCCTTTAATCCCAGCACTTGGGAGGCAGAGGCAGGCAGATTTCTGAGTTCGAGGCCAGCCTGGTTTACAAAGTGAGTTCCAGGACAGCCAGGTCTACACAGAGAAACCCTGTCTCGAAAAAACAAAACAAAACAAAAAAACCAAACAACAAAAAAAGAATCTGCACATATGCAAGCTCATGATCTCTGCAAAGTACTGTCCATGAACACAGGGAGGGAAATCTACCTTTACCCCTACTTCCCTACACGGAAGTCTTAAAAGAAGGAATGGGCATGCTACTTTCTTCTAAACTCCCAGCTGTGAGAGCTCTGGCACATGATGGGCAGAATCCCTTGTTTAGTCCTTCAGAACTCTTATAAATCATTTTCCTTGACTAAGCTCCTCCCATCAGTTTTCACTCTACCCTTCAACTCTCACCGCTTTCCTTTCACCTCAGAGGCCTCTGGACTAGTCATTTCTTCGACCCAGAATACTGTTTTCTGTGGGTTACTCCTTATCTCTACCTCTCAGGTTATAGTCACCCACAATGACATTACCTTGTTACTGTCTACTTAATCACAGCATCTTCATCTACTTGTGCATAGCATTTATCTAGTAGTGCATTCTATTTGAGAATTTAGGGTAGTATACAAACAAGAAATGTACTTAACAAGAATTACCCCAGTACCTAGGGCCTCATGAATGCTAGGCAAAGTGTTCTACCACTGAGCTAAGTACATTCCCAGTCCTCACTTTTGTGAGACAGGATGTTACTAAATTGCTCAGGCAAGCCATGAACTGGCAATCCTCCTGTCTCAGCTTCACTAATAGCTCAGATTATAAGCCCAAACCACAGTTTGAGTAACTAATTATGATATATATAGTATATATATAGTTTTTTGAAGACAGGGTTTCTCTGTATAGTCCTGGCTGTCTTGGAACTCACTTTGTAGACCAGGCTGGCCTCGAACTCAGAAATTAACCTGCCTCTGCCTCCCAAGTGCTGGAATTAAAGGCATGTGCCATCACGCCCGGCTAATTCTGATATTTAATTAAATGGAAACCACTACTTAGGCATGCGAAAAAAGTCACGTAAACAGTAAACTTAAATGTTTAATGTTGGGGGAAAAAAGTTCTGGGACTGTGTCTGAGCCATCACTCCTGGCTAGGAGTTCTAATGCTGCTATCTATGACAGTTCATGAACATGTGTATGTATGTTCTATTCTTTTGGTTGAGGTATAGGGTGTGGATTACCAAGTGAGATGATAAAATTATACCTTCTTCAAGGCCCAACAGATCCAGGGGCCTATAGGCTGTATAGCCTAGCCTAGTGGGCAGGTTGTATAGGTTGATGAAAGTCTTTTCTTCTTCTAAAAGGAATATTTATACAAACATACATGGTTTGGTTAACTTCTTTAAAGCCTGGGACCATTATCTCAAGATATTTAACTGCTTCTTCCCTCATTAGGAGCATAAGCCACCAAGCTTGCCTTCTAAATGGTTGAGAGCAGTGTGTGTGTGTGTGTGTGTGTGTGTGTGTGTGTGTGTGTGTGTGTGTGTGAGATAAAGGTGGTGGAGAGAGGAAGACAGCAGAGGGATGAGACAGCCCTGCAGAGTCGGTTCCGTCTTTCTACCTTGCTGAAGGAGACAGCATTCCTTGTTTCTGCTGCTGTGCTGTGTATGTCATCCAGTCTTACCACAGCCATCTTTTTAGATCAGAACTTTTATTGGATTCTATTGCTCTCCACTCTAGGCCCCACCAAGGCTGGCATGAAGTGGTACACAACCTGTGTGGTGCTCAGACTATCTGAATCTTTTGAATAAATAACATGTATTCACCACCATTTACACAACTTTCCTCAACTATTTCATCATTCCTCAACTATACATACCTTGGGCTGAAGAGATGGCTCAGCGGTTAAGAGCACTGACTGCTCTTCCAGAGGTCCTGAGTTCAAATCCCAGCAACCACATGGTGGCTCACAACCATCTGTAATGAGATATGATGCTCTCTTCTGATGTGTCTGAAGACCGCTACAGTGTACTTATATGTAATAAGTTTATTTTTAAAAAAAGAAAATGTTTAAAAAAATACATACACCTTGCATTTTGCAAGGGTTTTGTTTTTCCTAGAAAAACAAAGTTGTAAAAAAATTATTTTTTCTTACTATAGACTTCAGTCTGCAATGACTTCAGAGCCTTCTTAACTTCAAGCTCTTAATTTTCTAAAAGGCCTTATTTTTCAATGGCATATATTTATATCAGGCATTTGTAAAGCTGCTTGACCCCAGCTTGTAAATCTCTTGAAAGACAAAGAGTTTGACTATATTTTGCATGGCATTCATTCATTCAGTCACCATCCAAACATTATGTACAAAGTTCATATTCTCAAGACAAGCAAATGCTTTCCTTTAATGGAATTGACAATCTAATGAATATAGATCGGAAATCCCTAAATAAACTGTGTATGATGATGAAGTGAGGAGAAAAAAGGGTGAAAGGGACTAGAGAAGGTCAAGGTGCACACAATTATTTCAGAACGGTCAGGAGATTACTGAGAAGTCTTGGTGCAAGATCCCTCCCTATTGAGTTGTTGGCCAGGAAGGGTCAGAACTCCCCAAACAATATAGGCTTTTGCCATTGCTCTTGGTTGTTCAGAACTAGACCCCTTTGTTGAAGACACCACACTCAGGTTGCAAGGCTCTGAGAAATAAAGCTGGCACTGACCTGGGATCCTCATTTCTGCTGGCTGCCTTACAGTGCCAGAGGTGCTATGTCGCTATCACTAGGGCCAAAAAGTCATCTAAGGTTTGCCCACTGGTACACCTTGCACGCTACACACTGATTCACTACACAAGGTATGCCCATTAGTATTAACAGTGGTATGAGTGTTTTGGGGGTAACAAACTATTTCTGATCAGATCTTGGGCCTGTTCCACAGAAGAATTTCATGTGTGCCACTGTAAACCTGGTCAGAAACACAAAGCTGATGGAATCATAGACCCTGAGAACCTACTGTTAGTTTGCTAAATGGACATGTTCTTAGCTGCCTTCTAAATATTTGTGTTTATATAGATTAGTGTTGCTTTCAACCTTAGAGGAGCTTATTTTTGTAGAGGGTAGTGGTGAATAGAGTGCTAAGAGTAAGTGATTGTTGAGTGTGTGGCTTAACTAGAACATCTAGATGACTCCCCCATCCCCAGGCTCAGGAAATGTTGTGGAACAGGGTCAGGGAGGATGGAGGAACCAGAGCATGGAGAAGTGTGCTGTAAAATGCGGTTTTCTGGTCACTACACAGCAGTTAAACTCAAGAACTCACAGGAGCTGTGGTTACCTGCAGTCAACATTCCACCATGGATGGGAGAGGACACAATGGCTCTTCCAGCTGTGGAGCTGTTGGTAATGAGTGGCTCCTGAGGGAGGGAGAGTCACTCACTCTTCAGGATGCAGCCTCCAGTTAATTTTCTCATTATCCAGTAAGCAGCCCCAGAGACTCATACAAGCAAACCTAATTAAACCCTGTAGGATATAATTTTAAAAGAGAGGGCAATGGGAAGAGGGATCCCAGGAGTGGGATTATATAAGAAAATTTCAAAGACCAAAAATATTAAAAACAAAGAAACCAACCAACCCTGATGCTGCTGGAATGAACTATATGAGCTTTAAGATCTGAGTGGCATTTAGCACTGAAGTACAAACAGGAATTGGTAGGAGAGGAGGAGGCAAGTAAACAGAATCAGACTGGCGGAGAATCACAAGTGGGAGAATCCAAGTTTACTAAGGGAAGGATTTGTTTTAGCTGCTGCTGAGAATACTAGACGGTTTGAGCAGAGGGTAGTCTATGTTATGACTACTGAAGAGAAAAATCAGAAAACTCAAACTAGTAAGAGAACAATGGCTGGGAGATCAGGTAAGTGCATACTACTGATACTAAACTGAAGCAGGGCGGCAGCAGGAGAGATGGTAGCAAGTGGTAGATTTGGTGGATTTTGGAGAACTCACAGATTTTCTCTGTAAGAATACAAAGAGGAGCAAAGATGACTAGTAACATGCATGGAATTGGCAGGACCTTCTACTGTTTTTGATTCAAAAGCTCCAGCCCAGGGTTGGCAACAGGAAAGTGAGAACTGTGAATTAAGGCAGGAAAATCTGTAGAGACGGGAAAACTAATGATGTCAAGAGACCAACTGCTTAATTTATTATCTATTAAATCCAGGATGCAATAGTATCATCCCAGCATTTCCCCTTCAAATCCATGGCTTCAATCTAATCACATGCAAAAGCCCAAACTGAAGGACATTCTGTGATGACCCGACAAGTACTCTTTCAAGTACTATTAAAAACACAAAACACCACCGACTCAAGGGAACGAAATACAACACAGGACCTTCAATTACACCCTGGAACATTTGGGCAGTCTAGCAAAACCTAAATCCTGTTCAGCTTAGACAGTGGCAATGTTCATTTTAGGGTTCTTCTGCATGTGTGCACACTGCTTGTGTAGAGGCTAGTGGGTGATCCACATGAGCTGGAGATGAGCAACAGGATCTTTCCATCTTCACTTTTCCAGCACTGGGCTGACAACTGCAACCGATTATACTACATGTTTAAAAACATGGCTCCTTGGAACTGACCCCATGCCTTCATGCTTGCAAGGCAGACACCACTGTGATGGCTTGTATATGCTTAGAACAGGGAGTGGCACTATTAGGAGGTGTGGTCTTGATGGAGTAGGTGTGTCACTGTGAGGGTGGGCTTTAAGACTCTAGTCTTAGCTGCCTGGAAGCCAGTATTCTGTTAATAGCCTTCAGATGAAGATGCAGAACTCTTAGCTCCTCCTGCACCATTCTGCCTAGATGCCACCAATGTTCCCTCCTTGATAATGGACTGAACCTCTGAACATATAAGCCAGCCCCAATTAAATATTGTCCTTATAGGAGTTGCCTTGGTCATGGTGTCTCCTCATAGCAGTAAAATCCTAACTAAGACAAGTACCAATGGATCTCCCCAACCCTAATTTTAGTTTTTAGAATTTTTAGTGTCAGGAGGGACATTAGCATCAAGTAAAACAATAATGAGGGCTGTGAGAGCTGTCAGCATCATCCTTGCAACGGCTCAGTAAGCCTAACATTGCTCCCACTTTGTTTTTAAAGGCTTAAAATAGATAATTAAGTTAAAAATATGTCACATAGGCAGAAGGATGGAGATATATATATATATATATATATATCTGGAAATCAAGCCCAAGCTCATGGTATAAACGAGAAACTGCAAGCATGTACATAATCTTTTCATTTTTTGTGTGTGGTATATGGACATGTGTGAGAGGCCAGAGGACAATACCAGGATCTCTCACAAACCTAGGGCTTAGCTTCCCCCTTAGTGTCTCTCCTCCATTTCTCCAGCACTTAAGTTTTAGGCACATACCATTGTGACCTGATTTTATGTGGATGCTGGGGATCAAAACTCAATTTTTTCCTGTGTAGACAGCAAGCACTTTACTTACTGAATCATTCACCTCCTTCACCCTATAGATGGCCTTTAATATCATTACACTAGATGAAATTAACCACACTCAGTTGATACAAAAAAAGTGCTAAAACAGTTTATAGGGTCAGACAGAGGATGGGAACTAAAATGTTACAGAGGTTAGGAGACAAGAGTGGTGTCCCTAAGTGAAGAAAGCTTTTTGTGGGGAAGAAAGTCAACTGCTGTCAGTGCGAATAAATCCACTGTGAATTGACTATGAGGATCACCTGTGAACCAACCAAACCGATTTGGCAGAGGTGGTATTACTATTACTAGAACATGTAGCACCACTATATGGATTTTCTAGAGACAGGATTCTATTCCTTACTAAATGAACATAGAACATGGTAATCAAGACAGCATAGCATCATCTACTGGAAAGCCACTGTCTTAGGGTTTTACTGCTGTGAACAGACACCATGATCAAGGCAAGTCTTATAAAGGACAAAATTTAATTGGAATGGCTTATAGGTTCAGAGGTTCAGTACAGTATCAAGGCGGGAACACAGCAGAATCCAGGCAGGCATGGTACAGGAGGAGCTGAGAGTTCTATATGTTCATCTGAGCTGCTAGCAGACTGCTGGTTTCCAGGCATTTGGATAAGGGTCTTGAAGCCCACACCCACAGTGACACACCTACTCCAACAAGGCCACACTTTCTAATAGTGCCACTCCCTGGGCCAAGCATATACAAACCATAACCACCACTGATAAAAACATGTGAACTTCCTCTTCCACAGTTATTAGTGAACAGAGATATGAGGCAGTAGACCAGGGGTTCTCAATCTTCCCAATGCTGCAATCCCTTAATATAGTTCATGTTGTAATAACCCCCAAACATGAAATTACTTTTGCTGTAAATTCATAAGTATAATTTTGTTAGTTATGACTCAATGTATCTGATGTGACTCCTGAGAACCACTGATCTAGAGGCACAGCTGGATTTGACCAGAGAAGGACAAGAAAATCTAGGGCATGCAAAAAAGTGAGTGTGGATAAAAGGGAGGACCAAAGAGGTGTTCTGGTGGCAGTTTAAATATGGACAGATATGGCTCAAAAGGCAAAGCACTTATCTTGCAAACCTGATGACTTGAGTTTGATCCCTGGAAGCCATACAAGTTTACACGGAGAGAACCAAGTCCCAAAAATTGTCCTGACCTCCATTTGTGTGTCATGGAATGGATTCCCACACTTGCACACAAGAATATTTTTTAAAAGGTATCAAGAGCTGTATAGGGTGGTGCATGCCTTAATCCTAATACTTGGTAGGTTGAAGTAGGCAGATCACTGTGAGTTCAAGGCCAGCTAGTTCTACATCAGTGGTTTTAAACCTTCTCAATGCTGTGACTCTTTAAAACACTTCATGCTGTAGTGACCCCCCCATAACCATAAAATTATTTTGTCACTATCTCATAATTTTGTTATTGTTATGAATCCTAGTGTAAATACCTGGTATCTGATTACAAAGGCTGAGAACTACTGCTCTACACGGTGTGTTTCAGGACAGCCAGGACTATATAGAGACCCCACCTCAAAAAAAAATCCCAAAACTATGATTTCCAAAGATCTTTCATTTAAAACCATAAAATGAAGCTAGGTAGTGATGGTGCACACCTTTAATTCCAGTACTTGGGAGGTAGAGGCACGTCTATTTCTGTGACTTCGAGGCCAGCCTAGTCTAGAAAGTGAGTTCCAGGACAGCCAAGGACATACAGCAAAACCATGCTTCAGAACAAAACCAAAATAGACAAAAGGACTCCCAAGACCTCCTTAGTCCATCCACTCTCAGCCAAGAATCACTACTTTTCTTCCTTTTTTTGATGTGGGGTCTCATGTAGCTCAGACTAGCTGGAACTCACTAGGTAGCAGAGGATGACCTGGAACTCTGCATCTTCCTGCTTCTATCTCCCAGGTGCTAGGATCCTAAAGTCATGCATCACTATATTTTCATGTTACTGCTTCAACAGGATTGTGAAATTTGTTTGGTAACTTAGATACTCATAATTATCCTAATCTTCGAAGTCTTTCCAAAGACTCACCAGAGGCTTGCTAATGGTGTCCTCAGAAAGAATCAAGGCAATTTGTTAAACTTAGATCTTCAAACTCCTAGAGTCTATAATTACATATGAAGCCCTGGCTGGACTGTTAGGTAAAAATGGCCCACAACACTCTGGAGTACTTTGCATGATCTCTCAAGAAAAGCACACTATGAGGCCAGCCAGCAATCCCCTTCCTACTATTAACCCTTATTATTAACAAAGATTAGGCATCTGTAGCAAGATATTAAAGAATATGCATTTTGTTGCAAACGCTAGCTACAAATCTAAGCATGTACATTTTTCTTTAGTAGAACGAGTTAAAAAGTACTCCCTCCCCCAACAACAACAACGAATAATAGAATAGAGTTATAGCTGTTATGCCCATTTTTAAAGGCAAGGTACAGATTCATTATGGTGCACACAAGAAGTCTTTGGTCCCAGTCCTTGGAGAATGTTGCTCTCCAGGTCAGGTCATCTTTTCCCTGCCAATATAAACACAATGCTGGCTAGCTGTCAAGAGCACATTGTAAAAAGCTCATTCAACCTCTGCCACCTCCAACTAAGGCCAGAGCCACCAGCGCTTTGGGAACACAACCATAGGAAATTAACTAGTAAAAAATAAATAAATAAATTCATGAGAACAATTCCTTCACAAGAACAGAACATATGTTCTAAACTCTCAATAATAAAGTCCCATGTTTTTCAATCTTAAAAAAAAATTTCCTCTTTACAAGTTCTGTTTCACTATCCCAAACTGCTCAGAGTATAAGAACTAATTAACAATGGACAAGAATTAATGGGGAAAAAAATGAAGTTTAATATATTTTACAGAGAAAGTGATGTGCTTCATGTGCTCTTTTCTTTTTTTGAAATTAATCTGTGTACATGTGTGTGTGGGGGTACCAGAGGACCACCTGTATGAGTTGGTCCCAGGGATTAAAACTCAGGTCACTAGGTTGCTGGCAAGAATGTTTAACCTACCTATCTTTCTGGCCACAATGTCATAATTTCTATACCGCGGAGATTCATGTTCCAAAGCTTAGTGTTTCATGCTTTTAGGTCAAAGCATTTTACATGCGAGTGCTCATAATGTTCTGGACAGAAGATATAATTAATATTGTGGAATAATTTATATTAAAATGTATGATGGGCTGGCAAGATGGCTCAGTAGGTAAAGAAACTTGCCTTGCAAGCCTGGTAACCTGAGGTTAATCCTAGGAACCACATAAAGGTAGGAGAGAGAAATGACTCTCCAAGTATTCTGACTTCCACAGGTCATGGAGTACATACACAATGATAAATAAAACTACAGTGTAAGAGAGACACTAAGAGTTACTGGAACCAACATTTTATTTTTGCAATTCCTAAACTCTAATTTCGAAAATAAAGTGAATTTATCCAACGTGGCATTACTTTCAAACCTAATGTCTAACAAACTGAAAATAGCTGGAATAAGATTAGAAAAGGAGAGTTTACTGACTTAAAGGTCGGAATGCCCCCTCTGTGCTTATCCATGGCTTCACCCATCAGTGCTTGATACAGAACAACCATTCCCAACCTCTTTGGTTCACAATTGTGAATGCAAAGGGGGCAGGAGTGAAACCACAGCTGAAGGGTGGGTCCCGTGCTAGGTAAGCTGGCCTCCTCCACAGTTAAGTACCCTTCTTTCTCTTGGAAGTCAAAACTAAGGATTCCCCTTCTCAACCTCCCCCAGCTACTGATTTAGAAAATGGAAAGATGAAATTATTTACTTAGGGACATACAAAAGTTATCTACCAAAGTTAACAAAGGAAAACCGTTACATCAATCAAATGTGCAGTAATGCAGAAAAACTGAATAAGCTAGAGATGTGGCTAAGTGATGGAGCACTTATATATGCAAGGCTCAAGATACTACACCCAGCATTGGGGGTGGGCATGAATATGACCCTACAAAACAATCTTTCACTTAGAAGATCTTTATATCATTTTCTATATATAAGTTGTTTTTATATCCTGGTATATTTACACAATAACTTTTATATCCCAGGCAATGTTACCAATTACCACTCAAGAGTTCAACTTTTTTTGTGGGCAACCCAATATTTTACTGAATGTGTGCATGTTGGGGTGTATGTCTGTAGGTTACTTCCCTGCGAAAAGACATTTTTGGTTTTATTTTGTCTGGCCTGGAATTTGCTATGTAATAAGCTGGCATTATGCTTTTTCTCCTGCCTCCGAAGTACTGGGACCACAGCCATGTGCCAATACTCTTAATTCACTATTTGAATTAAGCTGATATGATATCAAACTGTATATTAGCTGCTATAAACCCCAAGCATATCAATTCATCCTCTATGTCTAGCAGTCCTGGTGACTGACAGCACTCTGACCTCATCAAACCCTTTGTGCTGACCTCAGGAGACCCGAAAACCGTTCCTCTCTGTGTTCTTTCTTTTGACATTCTTCATGACATAAAGCATTTAATGATTCCTGCTTGCAATGGGTAGCATGCACAAAAGAATTTAACTGGTTATTCTTGAATTTCTTCTACAATAAACCAATATTTTATAATCTTCAAATCTTCAAAGGATGGGATAAGATAGGTTTTTTTTTTCCCCTGTAACTTCAATTAAAATGTGCATGTGATTACCATTTCAAGATCAGAAAAATTAGATCACAAAAACTGGTTATTTACTTTTGTTTTTCAGAAGGTCAACCACTCACGGCACTCTTCCTTCCTCACTCTCTTCCAGGTGTGAACTGCCATGTCCAACCAGATTTGTTTTCCCCCTCAAGACAGGGTTTCTCTGTGTAACCCTGGCTGTCCTGGAACTCACTCTGTAGACCAGGCTGGCCTTGAATTCAGAGTTCCACTTGCCTCTGCCTCCCAAATGCTGGGATTAAAAGTGTACATCATCAGCCGGGTGTGGTGGCGCACGCCTTTAATCCCAGCACTCGGGAGGCAGAGGCAGGCGGATTTCTGAGTTCAAGGCCAGCCTGGTCTACAAAGTGAGT
>NC_034594.1:94494784-94495490 GCF_900095145.1 Mus pahari
ACCATACCTCTATATGTAACCCTAATTAGCTCATTGGTTCACCAAGGAGGAGGGAAATACTCAAACATGTAATGAGCCGGGTGTGGTGGTGCACTCCTTTAATCCCAGCGGCAAAGGCAGGCGGATTTCTGAGTTCAAGGCCAGCCTGGTCTACAAAGTGAGTTCCAGGACAGCCAGGGCTACACAGAGAAACCCTGTCTCGAAAAAAAAAAAAAAGTGTGCATCACCACTACCCAGCCAGCAGAAATGTTTTTAATCATAAAAACAATGATTACCAGAGCTCGTTTCTGAAGGTCACTGGATTTTCTGTCTCTCTAAACCATCCTGTTTATAAAAACACAACAGAACACAACCAATCTAATTAAAATGTTACAATTATATTCAATAAAAGTAGCCAAAACATTGCACAGTACTTAACATGGAGTTCTGTGCCACATTAGGGTCCTTATGGAAGGAAGTCATTTCTCCAGTCTAGATTTATTTATTTTTTTCATTGAGACAGGAGTCTCACTATCTTGCTCAGGTTGACTCCAAACTCCCAAGCTTGAGTGAGTCTTTTAGGTGCATGTTAACTTCAAAATCTGTGAAAAAAAAAATTTTTTTTTTTAGGCTTTCTCTGTGTAGCCCTGGCTGTCCTGGAGCTCACTTTGTAGACCAGGCTGGCCTTGAACTCAGAAATCCGCCTGCCTCTGCCTCCCGAGTGCTG
>NC_034594.1:94495501-94506345 GCF_900095145.1 Mus pahari
TGGCCTTGAACTCAGAAATCCGCCTGCCTCTGCCTCCCGAGTGCTGGGATTAAAAGTGTGCGCCACCATGCCCGGCTAAATCTGTAAAATTTTAAAAATTACTTTATTTGTATGTGTGCACAAACAGTTGTTGGAGGACAACTTGGGGTCCTCCTTACTTTCTAACATGTGCATTCCAGGGATCAAACTCAGAATGCCAGGTTTGGTGGCAAGTGACTTTATCTACTGAATCATCTCACTCTGCCTTCAAGTCTAGGGCTCTGATCATTGGACATAGTAAGATGAGAGCAGAAATATATTAGAGACAATTTATTTATTGAGGCTGAACTACTTGTAAATCCATCCCTGCTCCAGAAAAATGTACGGCCATCTTGTGACTAGCACTCACAAGAGCAAATATTTACAGTACAGGCTGGATACTCCTTATCCCAATTACTTGGAACCAGAAATGATTTTAAAATATTAGTGCATGCGCACACACAGAGATTAAATATTTGTGAGATGGAACTTGAGTCGTGTATGTTTTTAATGTACATGGCTTGACGGTTAAACAGATCTAATACTTTGGGTTTACTTGCTGCTGCCTTTAAGTGCAACCTGAAACAAATGAGGTCAGGTGTGAAACTGTTGTATCAATTATCTGAAGGCTTAGGATTTTAGACAGGGATGCTCAACATATTGATATGACATCCTAAAGCACACAGGATACTTAGGAGACATGATTCTACTGCTCTCTGTCCTTTCTTTACTGTCTCTAAATTCCAACCCAGTTTTTCCTTTTAAAATTTTATGAATGAATTATTTCATCACTAGGTTTCAAAGAAAGAAGAACCCATGATGTGACCCTAAAACATTCAAACTGAACACAATTGGTTATTTCAAATCCTAATAAAAAAATGATCATTTCCAATACAAACTGAAGATAGCACTACTCAGTTACAAGCCTTCTAAAATTAGCATTTGCTAAGATATATAGGGGGAGGTCATATATCAGTACCAGATCTCAAACTTCAGGATTAAAGTTAATGTGATAAAGTTAAGTCACAAGACTTTCCACAAGACTAGGAAAGCTTTTTATTCATTCTGACTAATTTGTATTACAAAAATGCTACTCATACCAACTAAATATTTTTATGGCACAAAGCAGAGCTTATGTGTTTAAAATGTTATGATCTAAATAAACACTTTCAAGAAAAAAAAAAAAGGCAGGAGTGATAGTTCAGCATTATGAGCATTGGTTCTCTTCCAATAGATGCAAGTTCAATTTCCTGCATTTACGTGCCAGCCACAACCATCCACAACTCTAGTTTCAGGGGCTCCAATACCCTCTTCTGGTCTCTGGAGGCAACATACTAATGGCACACACACACACACACACACACACACACACACACACACACACACACATACAGGCAGGCAAACATCCATTCACATAAAGTAAACAAGAATAAACAAGTCTTAAAAATAAAAAGGGAAGAAAATATCATAGACAACACTTAGTTATAATCTGAGTTACAAACAAAACAAAACAACAAAAACTCTCAAAGGGTTGTACATTAGAGCTGTTTTTAAAGCACACTAGATGGTGATAGTCTTGAAGATATTTAAGATATGCATCTGCTTTTCTGTAGGATATACTAATATTTTGAATATCCATCTTACATCTACAGTATATTTAAGCAATGATCCTCTTATATAATAAAAAAAAATCAGATCAAGACTCGCCTATAAATTTCAAGTTCTAAATATTTTTGGTTAGCTACCTGTCTTCTAGTGACAAACCCTCTGTCAGCAGCCTTCTGTCAAAGCCCTCTGAAGAGAGAACCTATAGGATGAAGTCAACCTCTGAGTTAAGCAGGTCAGGTTAAATACAACAAAGCTTTATTATTTCAACAAAGCATAAACAGTTCTGAATATAACCCTTCTCATTTCTCATTACAGCTTAAAGTTCAGAAAATTTTCTAAAATTAAAAATAATTGTAAAATAGGAAATAGTGTGTCTCTTCCTAGTGTCTCAATCATCATGTACTTTCCCAGCTAATTTGCCTCCAGTGAATTAAACCAAAGAGCCCAAATTATATAGGCAATCCATCTCAAAATAGTAAGACTTTGACTTAAGAATTTTATTTTAAAGGCTTTATGGGTCAGATTATGAGGGTGTTACAAACTCGGATGATCTGTCAAGGACTTCAATGAGAAAAGAGTAACAAGCAAAGCTTTCCACCTTGCATTTGGTAAAACCACCTGCTAGTAATGTAACCATTCAAGTTAACTGTAAGTTAACCACCCAAAGAAATCTTTCAGACAAATCTCTCTACATGAATCATACTGTTATTGCATTTTCTACAGCTGTGGTAATAAAATGTTTGTTAAGAAAAAAGTATTGCAATTTTTATTAAACCGCAGGCACTTAGCTGAAATGAAGGCATGGGTCACTTTAGAGAGTAGCATATGAGAACAGTATTATTATAGCACCACAAAAGGATGATGCACCATGACTGAATATGGTTCCTTTTGTGTTCATTTTGTGTCTTAACCTATAAAACTCAGACTTACTTAGATGGCATGTGGATGACAATTGACAGTTTGTCATAAACATGAACCACCTGAGAGATGTTTTGAGTGATGTGTTAACATCTGCCATGTCAGTGACAGCTCACGGCTTCTTCAGATCCTCTTCCCTTCCACAGCAGACAGAAGTCAATCACAGCATTGTGTAACTAGTGACTCAGTAGGAAACAAATTCTCTCCAAAACTCCTAATGCAATCAGTCCTCTATATAAATGCCACAAAATACATTATTGACCTAGATGACAAGAGTTCCATGGCCTAAAAGGTGTAACAACTCATATCTCGGTCATGGCTGCACGGCCAGATAACTGAGCGTCATGATGGGCTCCTGCATTCTTCACATTGTGCTCATGTACAAAGTCAGTGTAGTTTCTATATGCAGTCTGGGGTGGGGGCAAGGCCCTTGGATTCCACTGGTTTCCACCACGTTGGCAGCGGTCACTGGTAGCAGAGAGCCTAGATGGTTGAGGAGTGGGGAGTACAGTTAGTCAATAGGAATAGAGAACACGATGTGTAAAGGAGAGGGGCGATGTGATCAGCATGCACCACTGAGATGATAACATTCAAGAACAGCAGAGGAGGAAATCCAGTCACATGAAGTACATGGAATGGAAGCACATGAAAACAGTATGAATTAAGTGAATTAATTAATGAAATAAAGTCACAGAAGGCAAAACACTGTTATCTACTCATGATGCTTCTGGGGAACGCCAAGGTAGAAATGTTGGTTGATTGTGTGTGTGGGGAGGGGTGGGGTGGGGGGGCAATCTAAGTAGAGCTTTATTCAAATATTTGAAAATATTCTACTGAAGAACAAAAACATATATGGAAAAAGAAGAATTATAAAAATGATCTCTAAAATTACACAATTTTAATAAGTTATAATCCAGGAAACAGAATCCAGGAGCGTTAAAAGACCTGCCCTCAGACACCAAGCAAGTTTCTACCTGTGCTACAAATCAAACACAATCACACGAGACTGGTCGTGTGCAGGGTGGGACAGGCTTAGACTAAATTAACAATAATCATTGTACCTTCTGCAACCCAAACTCATAGGAGCACAAACTGAAGTGCAACAGGCACACATACAAACAAGAAGAATCACAAGCACAGGAGAACTAGACAGCAGACATGCATCCACATGCAACATGCAGGTTTGGACAGAGTGACAAGAGTCCTCCAGTAGAAAGAAAGCACCTGCCCTAGCTCAAAATCCAAACTTTTAAAGTAACACAGGGCAGCACATATGTTACATGATCACAAAGGGAAAACCAAAAATATATTTTACAAAATAGTAATAGTATTTTTCAAACTCAATAAAATATTAACTTAATTTTTAATCTTGTCTCCTCAGGACTTTTCAAAACAAATGAGGAAGGTATGTTGAATTAAGTGCCACCATTTTATTCCCATTGAAATTCAACTTGCTTATCAGATCTAACAAGCAAAATTCATGACCCTTGATTTAGAGTCTCTAAAAATTTAGAAATTAAATTAGGCTTATGCTCTGGTTTAAAGATACAAGATTTTCTCAGTTCTATTTCTTTTTGTCTTTTGATAGGGTTGGGTCTGGAATCACGATCCACCCAAGTACATGGTTCTTCCCAAGCACTGGGATTATAGGCATGCTTTATTTTGTTTTGAGATAAGGTTGCTCTCAGGCTGGACTCAAGTTCCAGGCCTCAGCCTTTCAAGCACACACCACTGTCTGCTAACTTCTTGTTGTAAATAAACACTGTGGATTCCAAGTGATGTGAATGAAGTACAAATTCTAAGTTACTATCACATCACATCATTCACCTAGGTAACAGGCTCATTTAGGATGCTAGGGAAAAAAAAAAAAAGCTGAAGACTGTAACAGGAAATAAGGTTAAATTAAATTGGTTCCAAATTATCTGCCAGAAAGATGTTCCAGAGTCTATGCTGCTCAATGCAGTAATCAGTTTCCAAATTTTACTCCCACTTTCTACAGGAGGACTGTTTTATATTATTTGAAATCTAAGCATGCAGAAACAAAGAAAGAGGTAGAATGCACTCTAAATTAAGGGTAGAGAATCAGTAGCTCTAAGACATGTCTGCAGGAGCTCAGTTCCATGCTCTGCTAACGTACTCAGGTTCATCAGGTTTTTAGGGCCATCTCTACTCCATTTCAGCAAAGGAGGTCTTGGTAGAACCATTATAAAAGGAGAGGACACACAGCTCCAAGATATTTCATTTTTTCTTGAATCTCAAATTCAATATTCTCTCTAAAGCCTACATCAAAGAAACTGGTAGTGCCTAGCAAATCAAATTAAACAGATTTAAATATGTACTCATTAAAATGGAATTAAATAAAGACAGCATAACACAGGATGTTAACTAATCAGATTCTCACTTACAATTAAGACATGCATACATTAAGACAGTTCTTTTACAGTTGAAGACTCATCAGTATTTCTGTGTGTTAATGGGCACAGTGGCACATTATAGAGTATAACTGCTTGCCAGGGCTGTTATCTTCAGCATGAAATTGAACCTTTTTTTTTTTTTTTTTTTTTTAAGTTTTTTGAGACAGGGTTTCTCTGTGTAGCCCTGGCTGTCCTGGAACTCACTCTGTAGACCAGAATGGCCTCAAATTCAGAAATCTGCTTGTCTCTGCCTCCCAAGTGCTGGGATTAAAGGCGTGCAACCACCACTGCCCCCCAAAACAGAAACTTTTAATGTCTTAAATAAATACTGGAACTTGACATTTGTAGACCTCACCTTTGGTATGTGCATATGAATACACCTAAAGTACCCTGTACCAGATTCCCACAAGGACAAAAAGGGAAGGAAAGTTTAAAAAGGATCAAACAAGGAGAGGAAATCCTCTTTGATCTTAAATGCAAAATTACCTGGAACTGAAATAAAATATATCCAACGATCACAAGCAAAGTATCCTGTAGTTAGTTAAGCCAACAATACCAGTGAAAGAGGACATAGGACAGACCAGAAACAGTCACCAACCACTGCTGACCCACCACCATGCAGGAAGAACTGGCTGCACAAGAAGCCGACCCAACCCTTGAGATCGCCACAGAATCTCATTAGATTTCAGATATTAACAAATTAAGAGCAAAGAAAAAGAGAAGACTCTCATGAATCATCCAAGTGCACTGAATAAACAGACACAGAGCTTGAACAGATGATATCCAACACAACCATGGAGCCCAAATCATTTCTAAAGTACCCCACACCAAGGCACACTGCGTTCTAGAAAAGCATGAACCCAACTGATTAAATCAAATAAGCCACAAAATATACATATTTGTGTGTTTACCATTTATATAAATATCTCTACTTTCACTGGATTATTTCTCCCGCTCCTCAAACTGGAATTTTTAGAAGACTTTAATCCGTCACTCCCAGACTTTATTAATGGAAGCAAAGCAGCCGGGTTATGTCTGCCTGTAGACAGCTATCCTCCCCCGTCATCCACATCCTTGGGCTCATCGCCCTTCTGACTACTCAGTATGTTCCTTTTCAGCTCACAAATATGAATACTTTGTTTTCAATCATACTTAAAGTACTTTAAGATCATACCTTAAATTTTAGAATACAATTATGCAAGCAATATTTTGGTTTAGGAAGTTAACAAACCATTTCCTGTCATGTTGTTCTGCTACAGAGTTCTGTGGAAGATTCTCTATCTCCACCAGCACAGGACCAGAGGATGAAGAAGAAGTGACAGGCACAGAAGACATCACATCCCAAGCCTTTGGACAGAAGAATGAGGAAAGTCAAATACTAACAAACAGAAATACTAACACCAAGAAACACGTATTAAAATGGAGTGCCATCTATACAGTAAAGAAATGTGGTCAATGTGGGAAAACTCTGCTAATTAAGATCAAAGTCTACCATGACTGGACAGCCTCTGAGCTTAGCACAAAATGGGAGACTCTCTCGTTAGCAGGTTTTCTCCTTCTCTGACTTTGTCTGGGGGGATTCTAAGCCTCCACCCTCACCTCTCCCAGCATAAAACTTGGAGTTCTCCATGCTAATAATAGATAGTCCCTGGGTGTTCGGCCAAGGAGCTTCCTCTTCCTAGGCATTCATTCCCCTAAAAGGTATTTAATCCCTGGGTCACCCTGAATAAGGTGTATGCATTCACACTGGCCAACAAATGAAGCAGTTTGAACAAGCAAGGAACCTCTCCTCAGGACGCTCAAGGAGGGTAGGCCTTCCAGCTAAATCTCCTGGAGGAGGCCTCTCGTCCAGTCCCTCCATACCCTCACCACTCACTCTTACTCCCTCTCTGGGCTGTGCCGTCCCCTTCTGCCTGCTCAGTGGACACCCTGAAGGGCAGCTCTGACTGGGAACCCCTTTTCCAACTCCCAGCACTAAGCCAGTGGCATCTAGGTATGCAGGAAAATGGGAACTGCAGCAATCATTCCAGACCCTGATGTGTCCCACCCAGGCAAACAGGGACCGAGAAACCCCATTACAGATTGTGTTTTGCCTACCAGCACTCAGGGTACCCCAGGCACGGAGGCAGACACTCAGCCTGGCAGTCAAATATTTGAATTTGAATTTTACACACTAATTTGAGATAATAAATGAACATTTACAACTTACTGATGAGATTTATAGGAATAGAAAATGTTTTATGAATCATCTGTTCTACTTGCATTGTCTGAGTAAAACAGGAGACATGATAGGGGTAAGAAAATGTACAAAATTTGTAAAAGATCACACATTACAAAAATCCAACTAATACCACGTCAGTCACTGTAATTATCTATGTGCTCTAGCACTTTAAAAACTTACTGCTATCTTACCTGTTGGGAGTCACTGTTCTGGGCTGAAGCATTAAGAACACTGTAAAGAAGAGAAGAAAACCTACTAATAAATGTATATATAAAGGTTTGGAGTAAGGAAAGGGAAGGGTGAAATGTAATTAAAATACAATAAAAATTAAAAAAAGATAAACGTGAACATAGACTCAAACTGGACCAAAATTGATTACAAAATGTTTCCTCAAAATGAATATAAACTAAGTTCAAAGTTTAAAAATATGTATCTAACTTGTATGTTAAAGTGCAATTTTATAGCATATTTAAAATTTTTTTTTCATGAAACCAAAACAGTAACATCTTGTGATTATGAGTTCACCTATCTTAGATCTAAGGTATCAATTCATGCTTTGCAACCAAATAACTGTATTACTGAGAAAATAAGATCCAAAAGCATAACTGTATAGTCTTTTGATGAGTCTGACATATGTATACATGCACATATAAAGTTTACCTATAATTTTTCATTAACTTTTATTTTTAATGATGTATGTTTTTTTCTTTTATTACTAATAACATACAGCATTCTAAGTTAAAGAAATCCTACATATAAAATCCTTTTTTTTTTTTGAGCCAGGGTCTCATGACATAGTCCTGGCTGAGCTGGCACTTGCTATGTGGACTAGCGTGGCCACTGCCTCTAGAGTGTTGAGCTTAAGGGCAGGCACCATGCCAGCAGCTTGAATTTCTAAGATGATACAGACTATCAAAACAGCACCAACAATGTTCATGTTTTGTTCCAATGAAATTGTGTTGGTGGTTTCTCAAGCTACAACTGTCACATTTACTATCAGACACTTACTTTTCTATGGGTATTTGTATTTTTCATATACATAATTGTGCTTTACATTACTAGCAATCTCCCAACACATGCTATCATCAGGTGCTATTGGCCAAACAGGGTACCAAGCACTCCCATCCTAGTATCATTTATACTTGGAACCTTCAAGCTTCTCTCTTCCAGATCTCTGAAGTTTTTAGAAGTTTATATAATCTCACCCGGTGGTTTCAACCTTCCTGATGCTGTGACCCTTTAACACAGTGCCTCATGTGGTGCTGACCCTTAACTATGAAGTTATTTTGTTGATACATCATAGCTGTAGTTTTGCTACTGTTATGAATCATAATGTAAATAACTGGTATGTAACCTCCTATGACTCCCAAAGGGGTTAGGACCCACAGGTTGAGAACCACTGACCTAACTGGTTGGTTCTGCTTCCCCATATTTCATGTTATAGGCTAATTTTTAAAAATAATTCTATCCCTCACACTTAAAAAGATTCATTCTATTTTTATTTACATGTATGTTTTGTGTGTGTGTGTGTGTGTGTGTGTGTGTGTGTGTGTGTGTGTATGTATGCATATGTGCACACATGTAGGAGGGTGCCTGAAAAGGCAGGAAGGTGGCTTGGATCACTTGGAACTGGAGTTACACACAGTTGTGAGTGGCCCAATGTGGGAGTAGGGAATGTAGCTTGGGTCCTCTGGAAGAGCAGCTACCATGCGTAAGCATTGAATCTCAACTACATTATTACTATTAAGGATGCTGAACAACGTCTAGGAGACCTATCATTGAGTCCCAGCTCCCTCTGCCCTTTTTTGCCATGGAGCCATGGTTGCTCTTCCCAGACTACAGTATCCTGGTAAAAGTGACTTCCTAGTCTATATGTAAAATCTCACGAAACTTGCTTGGAGCAAAAGTTAGCCTCAATGAAACTTGGTTTCTGATCCAAAATGTATATTCAGAGCACCTTAGAGAAGAGCCTCTGTAAAGTACCACGTGCAGTAACTGACCCATTTTCTGCTCATGAACAGCACCTACTTAATCTCCTCCCCCTTTCCTGTCTCAGAGCTGCTCTAACCCAGGTACAAAGGCATATGCTCAGTCTCACCTCTCAGGGACAAGGAAGCTCAAGTAGGAAAAAAACTGTTTTTGTAACCAAAACCATCAACTATGCTTTAAAACACTACCTTTTCTTAGTGTACTTTCAGTTCAAGCTCACAAGGGGAAATATTACAAGGAAAAAGACAGACTTACAAACCTGTTACTCAAACTGGTATATGCTATGCAAGAGCAGAGTACAAGATCAAGAAACGTTTTAGGTCAAATAGTTGTACCCTATAAAAAAGGCTGTTCTCCATGGTCCACTGGAGCAAAACCATTCATGCAAACAGGACGGCAAGGGCAAAGGGCATGGATGCCAACACAAATTCAGGTTTTCCAGAGTACTGTATGAGATTACTTCAGGAGGGATGGCGCTCTCTCATTTAACTTCTGAAAGCCCATACACACACACACACACTTTTTTATGTGAATGTGCATGTGTCTGTGAGTGACTACATATACCTGTGTCCTTGGAAGCCAACTCAGATCACCTGAAGTTGTGAGCCACTCAATTTTGTTTCATATAATTTTTGATATTATAACATAATTACATCATGACTCCCTTCTCTTTCCTCCCTCCAAAGGGCTACCAGTAGCAGGTTTCTGTGGTCTTCTAGAGTCAAAAGTATCACTAATGAAGAGAAAATGACATTTATCCACTAAAGTGAAATCAGACCATGCTTATTCTCACTATGCTGTAATTAAAAATCAGTACTTCAGAATATCTTTTTACTTTGCAAATAAAATTCTTAACTATTCCATATCATGTCACTGCTTAAATATTTTCTTCCTATTTCTGCTACTCTTTAAGGTGTATCTTTAAGGTCAAATGCCATGTCCCAGGTTGTTTCAGGAAAGCAAACCATGACCTACTAAAGAAAATAACACCATTTAAAAACACAGAGACATTACTTCCCAATTTCCTTACAAGCACAGATTCTAAATAGTTCAGGGAAAGAAAAAACATAGAGAGCCCAGAAAGACACAGGAATTTGCTGTTTAATCTAAAGCTTTTAGAAGAGAAACTTTACTTCCAACTCTAGTCATTTGTTTTAGCAGCCCAAAGAGTCCTTGTTCACATCACAACCTAGTTCCAACAATCTCAAGTGAACAAAATTGAGTAAGAAAATTCAGAAGCTGGAAGTATAATAAACAAACACAATGAATAAACAAATGTAATAAAATTTTTATAAAGGTAAGGTTGAGGGCTGGTGAGGTGGCTCAGTGGTTAAGAGCACTAACTACTCTTTCAGAGGTCCTGAGTTCAAATCCCAGCAACCACATGGTGGTGCACAACCATCTGTAATGAGAAACAAATAAATGGGCCAGAGTAAGAGGAGGCCGAAGCAAGAAGGAGAAGGGAAGGGGGTGGGGGGGCAGGGTGAGAGACAAAGAGACAAATACAAAAAAAAAAAAAAAAAAATGTAAATAAAAAAAAAAAGTAGACTAATCAGTATCAGAAAAAAACAAGCCTCTTTCGAAGTGTTCTAAGTCAGAGAGAGACAGACAGACCCATTCAGCCACAACCCACAAAAGTTATGTTTATAGGTATTGATCTAAATCTGATTTGTATT
>NC_034594.1:94506790-94543061 GCF_900095145.1 Mus pahari
TGGGCATGGTGGTGCACGCCTTGAATCCCAGCACTTGGGAGGCAGAGGCAGGCAGATTTCTGAGTTCGAGGCCAGCCTTGTCTACAGAGTGAGTTCCAGGACAGACAGGGCTACGTAGAGAAACCCTGTCTCGAAAAACCAAAAAAAAAAAAAAGATAACACCAAAAGGACAAGGAAGCTGGGTGGGCAGTGCATTCTTCCAACACCCAGCACTTAGCTAAGGCAGAAGGACTACACATTTAAGGCCAGTGGGCCATCTTAAGACCTGGCTTCAAACAACTAAGTTCCAGGCCAGCTAGGGCTGCAAAGTGAGACACTGTTTCAAAAACCAACAGAAAATAACAAAACACAGCAGCTGTGGCAGAGCACTTGCCCATCTGGTCACACTAGGCTCAGGATAACAGAAAAGAAGAACCCAGGAAGAGGAGGAAGCAGCCAGAGCAAACTAAATCGTAAGAAACAAGAAGGAACAAATATAGAGCAAACATCAATTAAGGGCTAACAAACTGACAATCTTCAGCTGAACTAAGAACAAAAGGGGAAGAAATCAGTTTAAATGAGAAAGGAATGAGGCCCAACACTACTGATCTTACAGAAACAATATGGGAAAATATGAACTACGTATATACAATGACTGTATTTAGCCTAGAATAAATTGCTTTTACCTAGAAACCCACCTTTCTTCTGACACTCTGAATATGAATAACATAGCTGCTTCTGTAAACGGCTTCATTTTTCTGAATATTAATTCATCTGGCGTGTTTTTTGTTTCCTATAATCCTAATGCCTGTGAAAATTTGACATTTTGCAAGGCCTTCAACAAATATTTAATTAACAATTTCAACTATATAAATCTTCTCAGTTCCTATATTGCAAGGCATTACTTACCCAAGATCTTCAGGTTTTGTTGTGCTTGCTGACAGAAGAGAAGAGATAACATTTTATTAGTCTACCCTGAATGACAAATTGCTTTACAATTCAAAGGAAAAGCTCAGCTCACTGCTCTATAAACACACTTCTCAGCTATCGGCTGTGCTGCAGAGCAGACCAGGGAGGCCAACAGCAGTAGTCACTGTGAGTGTCTAGTCTATTCTTTGCCAAGGGTTTACTTTTATTTCTGTGGACCTGTGTGTGTCTGTGTGTGTGTGTGTGTGTGTGTGTGTGTGTGCGTGCGCGCGCGCGCGCACGCAGTATATCTGGAGCTCCAAAAACAGCATGAGACTCCTTGGAGCTGGAGTTACTATCGGCACCTGCTGGACACTTGATGTGGGTTGCTGGAACCAAATTCAGATCTTCTGTAAAAGCAGCATGCTCTCTTAACTACTGAGCCACCCACCCATCTCTCCAGCACCCTACTCTATTTTTAAAGATTTATGTAAAAATTCGTGTATGTGAGTGTGTACATAAGCACCCAATGCAGGTGTCTGTGAAAGCAAGAGGGATGCCCCTGGAGCTGGAGGTACAGGCGGACTGTGATCTGTCTCACAGAGGTGCTAAGAACCTCTGGAGGAGCGTATCTGCTTTTAACTCCTGAAACATCATCTCTCCAGCCCAACATCTATTTGTCTTAAAATTCCATTAAAAAAATGTCTTTCTCTATGTGTATGCCAGTGTCACAGAGCATATATAAGGTCAAAGAACAATGTGTGGGAATCCATTCTCTCCTGAAATGACCTGGGCCCCACAGATCAAACTCAGGTCAGGCTTAGTGACAAGAAACTTCACTCATGAACTAAACTGTCAGCTCACATCTGTCTTTTAAAGTAACTTTCTCTAAGTCTCATAGATTAAGACAACTAACTCTGAATTCTGTCAGTAGAAAGATGAAGTAATAAGGCTTTAAACTATCACTTAATTATGTTAACTGATAACCATATATTTAAATTCACAGCCACGCAAAAACTTGAGTATACTTCAGTCAGAAAAATTAATTTAAAAACCCACTGCCACAGTCAGCTGGTGGCAGATTTTTGGTTAAGTGGTGATGATAACCTGACAGTAGACATGCTTCAGTAGAAATCCAAATTTGACACCAAACACAAGTTTTAATTTATCTTTTAACGAAAACTATGCACTTCTTTTAGAGTTAAAATATTTTAAGTGCCAGATAACATTTATGAAGTTGTAAATATCTATGCACAACAGACATTGATAAATATTCTATTTAGTGGGATTTCTCAACAGTAAATTGTAATATGGAATAATATAATTTATCATTTTTATTTATTTATTTATTTTTATTATTTGTTTTTCAAAACACAGTTTCTCTGTGTCCTGGCTGTCCTGAAAGTAACTTTGTAGTAGAGACAAGACTGGCATCTAACTCACAGAGATCTGCCTGCCTCTACTTCCTGAGTGCTGGGACCATCATGCCTGGCTTTCATTTACTCATTTTATATTGTCTTATTGTCTGTGTCTTTGTGTGAAACACCTATGTCATGGTGTGTGTATGTGTGTGTGTGTGCACATCAGAAGATAACTCCTTTCATTTTGTATGTCTTGGGAAATGACTCAGGCCATCAGGCTTGGCAGCACAGTGCACTTAACTCATAAGTCACCTTACCAGCCTAACATGGAAACTTTTTACTGAAAACTTCTTTGGGCCAGGAGCAATGGCTCAGTGGTTAAGAGTAACTGCTGCTTCTTCCAGAGGTCTTCTTTCAAGTCTCAGTACCCTAACTGGATAGCTCACAACTGCCTACATTCTAGCCCAGGACACTGGCCTTCATAGGGTGCATAAAATGCCACACATGCATGTTTGCATGTGCACACATGCACACACATACAAACAAAAAATTTTTAAATGTGTTCATTACATGCTAATATTAGAAAAATATCCAAGGGGATGAACTGGCATTTCATCACGAGATTTGAAAGACTCAAGAGAGAAGATACCACTCTACTGAAGACATACTAAGTGCAACCCTGCCCAGAACATCTGCACTGAGATTACTACTAAGTTTAATGTCAGCCAATTACAGGACCCATTATTATGCAGCTTATGAAAGCCAGACAAAGATGGTTTTAGTTAACTAAAACAGACTCGAGAAAACTCAGGCAGCTTCCTCTCCAGCAAACAGGAAGTGCGAGGACAAGTAGACTGCCCGGGAAGGAAGGACAAGCCTGCGGAGCAGGGCTGCACTTCACCTTTCATTTGCAGAGTCCGTCGGGAATACCGCTTGCTGGGCCTTCTTTCAAAGGAGGTTGATCTTCTTGCTTTATTAGTTTTTGTGGTCTGATACTCTGTTTTTCCACTAAAATAAGTGAAGCAAGTCAACAGGAAGACAGTATGAGGTAACCAGATGCAGAAGAGTAAGATGTCTACATTTATATTATCCTGCAGAGAAGCATGCTGAAGGGAACTACTGGCATCGATAGTTTTTTCTCTTTAACCAAATATTTTTCATTCTCCAGGCTTTGGTATTATACATAACATTAATAACACAGGATTTCTTCTAAGTATATATATCATCTATATATCACCTATTAAAACAGAAGAAAATGTCCATGCTATCAGGGAAGCACCTCTCCTTTCCCAGTCATAGAAATTAATACAAAATGTGTAATCCGGAACAAGATTTCCGGTTAGTTCTTTTATAGTCCTGTGGATTCAACTCCAGGCCTTACACATGTTGGGCAAGCCCTCTACCAATGGGCTATATCTTCAGCCCCAACTGGAGTTACCTTTTTCTGTGATTATTTCTACAAAAATATGTCTAGATACACTTGAAAAAAATTTTTGTACTTGTTTGTTTTCCAGCTAAGAAAATCCCTCAGCATTTCTGACATGGTAGAACAGAAATTATCTTCAGAACTCTCTGTGGCCGACTCGTTACATTATTGGTAGTCATCCATGCTTTAACTGAAGACTCAAACTGACCTGCTACTACATTTCCAGTTCATGACAGAGGAGCTCGTAAAAGCCAAATGGCCTGCAGCCACAGTATTATTCCTATTAATGGCCCATACATTTTCTGTATGAGATAAAACTTGTCAGATTGAGAATTTACTTTGTTATATAAATTTAAACTGTGGTTTATTATATATAAAATTTATCAATATAAATAACAATAACTGATTTCTCATCTAGTCAAGAAATTATTAACAATAACAGTACTTCTTTAAAAATTTTGGCCAGTGGATATCTTTAGCAACATATTATATTTCCTGTGTCTTGGTTTCCACCTCAGTAAAATCAAGAATCTGAGTAACATTTCTGGCCTGTATGCAAGATGTGAAAACTTGGGGAACTGAACCTGTATCTAAATCGGGATCCTAGTCGAATGAATCCCGATCGATGGGAACTCTTCTGGACAGGTCCTCGGAGGCGGAAGAAGGCGTGGTGCTCCACAGCACATTTCCATAAGTGTTTGCAGGCTTTAGGGTGATCCAATCTAAAGACAAAGGTATGCTCTTGTTCTTTGCCCTGAAAGTCAAAGCGGTGTTATATTAAGTCACTTAGCCATGTCTTCTATTGCTGCAATGGAAACACAATCAAATCAACACCAAAGGCAGCTGGGCATGTGGTGCATGCCTATAAGTCCAGGACACAGAAGGAATGCCACCAGGCCAAGGCCAACACTGCATGCATAAACGCCATGCCAGCTGGACAGAAAAGGAAACAATAAAGGTGCTGGAGAAATGGCTTAGTAGTTAAGTGTAGGCACTGCTACTTCAGGACACAATTGGTTCTCAGCATTCTTATCAGACAACTCATAACAGCCTGTAACTCCAGCTCTACACCTGATGCTTTCCAAGGTCATCTGCACTAAGTACCCACCCACACCTTGTACACATAATTAAAAATAAAATAAACCTTAAAAAGCAATAAAACCTCTACTTTGTTCTTAAAACCTTATTTGGTGGGATAGGGGAGTATGGCGCCAGCCACCTAGTCCTGTCAGATAGGTGAGCACCAGGCTCAGTAGAGACCCTGATGCAAACAGGTAAGGTGGTGAGTAATAACACCCACAGCATCTGGTACACATGTTTGCCTCCATACACAATTCCATATGAACAGGTACATAGAACACACATGAAAAGCCCATGATCCAAACAAACAGAATCATGTGCTAAGCTGCTGGCATGGACACCTTTAGTCCCAGCACTAAGGAGGCAGAGGTAGGCAGAACTTTGAGTCAGAGGCCAGCTCTGGTCTACAGAGAGAGATCCAGGACATCCTGACCCTGTCACCAAATACTAAAAATCAAATCAAACCAACCAACCAAAAACCAACATGTGCTTTAATAAATCATGCTAAAGCTAGTAAGATATGCTAAAGCTAGATGTGGTGTTCCATGCCTGTAATCCCAGCACCCAGAAGATAGGGCAGAGGGATCACAAGTTTGAGGCCTGAGTCCTGAGTTCCAAGGCATCCAGGACTACAGAGTGAAAGCCAAAAAACAAAACCAAACAACTCCAAAATGCGACAAAGAACAAGGGTTACCACATATACCTAAACACATTAATTATATTTTATTTTTTCATAAGAAACTATTCCTGGGCTGGTGAGATGGCTCAGTGGGTAAGAGCACCCGACTGCTCTTCCGAAGGTCCGGAGTTCAAATCCCAGCAACCACATGGTGGCTCATAACCATCCATAACAAGATCTGATGCCCTCTTCTGGAGTGTCTGAAAACAGCTACAGTGTACTTACATATAATAAATGAATAAATCTTTAAAAAAAAAAAAAAAAGAAACTATTCCTATCTGCAGTGGTTTGAGTAGGAATGGCCCCCATAGATTCATATGATTGAACGCTTGGCCCATATAGAGTGGCACTATTATGAGATTTGACCTTAGAGTAGGCGTGGCCTTGTCTGAAGAAGTGTGTCACTGTGGGGAGGCTTTGTGGTTTTATGAGCTCAAGCCTGGCCAGTGTGACAGTCTTCTTTTGTGTTCAGATCAAGATGTAGAACTCTCATCTCCTCCAGCACCACGTCTGCCTCCATACCACCGTGCTTCCCGCCTTGACAACAGTGGACCAGATCTCTGAAGCTATAAGCCAGCCCCAATTAAATATTCTCCTTTTAAGAGTTGCTGTGATCGGGCTGGTGAGATGGCTCAGTGGGTAAGAGCACCCAACTGCTCTTCCAAAGGTCCGGAGTTCAAATTCCAGCAACCACATGGTTCCCAGCAACCACATGGTGGCTCATAACCATCCATAACAAGATCTGACGCCCTCTTCTGGAGTGTCTGAAGACAGCTACAGTGTAATTACATATAATAAATAAATAAATAAATAAATAAATAAATAAATAAATAAATAAAAAGAGTTGCTGTGATCATGGCAATAGCAGTAAAATCTAAACTAAGACAACATCTATACTCAACAAAGAGGGAAGTGTTAGTAACATAAACTATTTTCAGTCAGGACCTCTTCAGGGACCACTGAGGTGACTAATTAGTTACATGCACGAGCAACAATTCCAGATGACCTGGGTTCACTTCCCAGCAACAATATGGTCGCTCAGTAACAGTGTAACTTTAGTTCTAGGAGACCTCATCTTTTCCTATAACCCCCTTTTAGTTTCCATAGGCACTAGGGATGCATGTGGTACATGAACATACATGCAGACAAAATACCCACACACATTACATGAATTTAAAAGCTCTTTTGACTGTAGCTGAGTGGGATGGAATATGCTTGGAAACTTGGGAAATGCAAAGAATGGCACAGGTAAAACCACCCAGCAACAAATGCTGGTGAGGACAGGAGACCCCACTGCACTGTTGATGCACCCACCCTGGAAAACAGTTTGGAAAATTCTAAAAACAGAACAAAAAACCCAAGACTAAGTCTGTTATATATGATCGAGCTACAGCATTTTTGACCCATGTCCAAAGGACTTCACATTGTATTACACAGACACTAGCTCAGCTGTAAAGAAATATAAAATATAAGTTGCAGATAAATAGTATACTGAGTAATCCAGACCCAGAAAGACATGCTGCATGTCCTTTCATATTTGTAGATTGCAATAAATCTTTAGATTTTAGGGTATACAGCCAGAAGTAACTATGGAAACCAGGGAGTAAAAAGGGACCATGGTTGGGGCTGGAGCCTTAGAAAGGGGAACTGTAGGACACTTGCTATAAAGAGGAGAGAGGCAAGGAGGAGGGACACGTAACACCAAGGATGTCAGAAAAAGCTACCAGGAATTATTTATTCTATGTTTATTTAAACTCAATCAATTCCCCCTCCCCCTCAGGCCACTTGGGGTAACAATGTTTCCCACTCCAAAACCAATTACTACCTAACAAAGAAAACAGTGCCAGACACTTAAAACCTACTTTTAGGTTGGTAGTTAGGAGAAACCAAGAGACTCTCCTCCTCAGAACAACATAGGCTATTGCCATTATCCTTAATGCTTTTCAGAAAAAGAAGGTACTCTTGTATTGCTAAAGATACAACAGACTCTGGACACAGGACTTGGAGGAATCAATCTGGATCTGACCTGTAAGGCTCCTCTTTGACGACTACATCTCAGTATTAGAGGAGCTGTAAAAGCTGCCAAGTGAGAAAGCAAAGAAGTAGGTCTAGCTGGCTACTTGCAATGCCTATAAGTCACAACAATGACCAGCACAGCAAAACCATCCTAAAGGTACAATAGTAGCACTTACATCCTGGCATGACCCGACAGGCACTTCATCGAACTTAAGGTCGGCTTACTAGAGGGAATCCATGCTTAGTCCTGTAAACTCAGCCAACTACCTATGGATGGTGAGGCCAGGGAAACTTGAAGACCCACTATGACCGTGGGTGCTGGACCCCAATTAATATAATCCCTACAGTCTAAAGCTCAGGGAACATTCGTGAGGTGGAGGTATTGTAAGAGTCAGAGGGTCAGGCCACCTGCCTTTAATCCCAGACAGGGGAGGCAGAGGCAGGCAGATCTTTAAGTTTGAGGCTAGCCTGGTCTAGAGTTAGTGCCAGGACAAAAAAACCAGTGTTGTTTGTGTGTATGTACATGGCACATGCACGGAGGACAGAGGACAATCGGAGTTGGTTTCTGTCTTCTATCATGTATGGCCCAAGGATCAAACTCATGTCATTAGGCTTGAGAACAAGCGCCTTCACCCGGTGAACATCTCATTGTCCTAAAGTATATGATTTTTGGTAAGAAAGTTTAAAATCAAACTTCACCAGGATAAAAAAAGGTAGCTCTGTAAATTTCTAGGAACTAAACAAAATACATATCTAAAATACCATTACAAAAAAACAAAACAGAACTTAGAACCTTTGTATTTCTTGTGACTTGTCCCTGGTTTTATGAAACACATCTAGAGAAATGTAAACAGGAAGGAAAAAATGAAATTATCCAAAATTAAAACAAACCCCCAACAAAAGACACGAAAATTTGAAATGTACCCACTTTTTTCTGTGCAAAGTACTGTAAAACAAAAACAAATAAAAGAATGGGGGAGGGGAAGGACTATCGGGGAGACAGTGTGGGGTGACCTGATGAAGGGACATCATATGCAGGTAGGAAATTCTCAAATACAAAATCTCTTTTAAAAGACCCAGATATACAACTACCACAAACACTCACTACTGTACTATAAAGTTCTTGCATGTCAGTTCTATATCCTACTAGTGTGAAATACTTGGAGATGTTTTAACAAAAGTGACCTGTCTGTATTAAAGACAAAGTACAGTCTGACTCTTTTGGGCAGTTATTATATTTAATCAGGTCACATATACCCTTAATAACTACAGAGAAATGTAAGAAGGCTCTTATCATAATGCAAGGGACATTTCACTTGGTTTTTAACAATTAAAGAAGTGAAACTTAAAACACTAAGATTCTAAAATCTTTTATCTTCCAAACTTCAGAAAATTGTTAAAACTTAACTGTTGCCTCTGCTTATCACTTCTTATAAAGGTCACTTATAAGCTGAATGGAAACATGAAAACATGCCCGAATATGATAAAAGCTAAGAGAATATCATTTTTAAATGGGAACACACTGAAATTATATAAAAAAAGAAAATTAACAAAAAATATAAAACCACATTTTATCATAAAGAATACCACCAGGTGGATCTTATTTGTTTATTTGAGACAGGGTCTCACTACTGGCCAGGATTAAATGGCCTGAAACTCATTATGTAGAGCAGGCTGGCATTGAACTCAGAGCTCCACTTGTACAGAGTACATGACATGAGTACAAACCTACAGAGTATTGGGATAAAAGGCAACTGGCTTATTTTCTTAAAAATTTCATTAGGAATAAAAGCAAAGTCATCTAAATGCAACCACTGTACACTACAAAAACCAACCAACCAACCAACCAAAAACACACATGCATTTATAGTATCTTTAAGCTTAGTAGCATAAAATGACCTGAATGGGCAATTTTACCTCAAGGTATACGCAATGAGGTACACCACCACCTGTTTACCACATAACTGTTAAGCAAGTAATACAGTAAGCTCCTACCTGATCATCATCTTCCACAACCACTAGAGTTAACTTATTCTTCTTAAAATCCAATCTGGTTATCTTGGGCCTGTTAACAATATGAGATCAACAGATTAGGGGAAAACCTCTTCTGTATCAAGTACATTTCTTCATCTTAATTCTCAACACTGGTAAGGGAAACGCAGCCAGCCCGGCCTGTCAAAGTCTCTAAAGGGAAGGCAAACACATATTTCAAAAGCAACCAACTGACAAAGTGAGGCTGCCCATCTATCAGATATTAAAATTATAAAGGAAATGAGAAATACAGTGTATTTTTCATACCCCTAATGTGGCATAATAAATTCTGTAACCCTAGGTAAAAGGTTTCAAGATTAAACAGCATAGGGATTAGATATAGCAAAAAGTCATTGGGTATTTTTAAAGGGCATATAAGAAACTATCACTGATTATGATTTCCAACTCTATTTTTACCCGAAACACCTGGCAATGAATTTGAGTTTAGGTGGAAAGGCTTGAAGTCAACAGTCTTGGCATATTACAAAACTTTAGCTCTTATCTGTAACATATGCCAAAACTCTGACTTAGTCCTAACAAAAATGTAGTAATGTAAACAGTTTCCCAATTCTATGCTTTAGGGCTATGAAATCTATGCAATAACTCTAAGTATGGAAGACAGAAACTGGGAAACAGGAGGAGGAGCCAAGCTTGAAAGTAGGAACAGAAACACTCCCATCTCCTCCCATCCCATGAAGGTAAGAGAGCCTATGGAAAACACTAAGAGTGACAGAGCCACAGGAGGGCAGGTGGAAGGAGGGTAGGAACAGTGTAAGGAACATGTCGTAAGTATACAACACGAGGCAAGAATACTAAGACATACACTGGCACACTTTGAAACTAATGGGCTACAGACCTAGAGTTCTTAAGTTTGCCTCTGGGGAGAGAGGTTACAGATGAGTAAGGGAAGAAAAGGAAACAGTAGCCTCCTTCACTTGCAAACGTCTCATCATTCTGTTTCCACATCTTTTTATTCACTAATGATATAAATACATTGACTCATTAAAAACAAAACACTGCTTACCAGAAAAACAAGCCAATTTTGGTCTCTCCTTCAAAAACAAGGACTCCTGTTGGAGTCAGTCCCAAACTATAGTCATTGCCATCTCTAGCCTAATTTAAGGAGAGAAAATAGTGTTTGTTCACATGAAGCAGGTTTCATATTTTCATACAAGTGGATCTTTTTTCACACTAAATATAAATTATACACAGGCTAAACTTATAATCTAGATGTTTCTGACAAATACTCCTTTCTAGGTTATAAAGTGCCAACCTTTACTTTTTAGTAAAGTTTCCTCAATAGTGAGTATTGGTGATATCACAAATAATAAAAATAAAAAGTAATCTATTTTTTTTCTCAATATAAAAATCACATTTATACAAGGATTTTAGATAATTCTGGGAACTTTAGTTTTCTCTTGTTTCATGATCAATCTTTCTTTAGATTCTAGTCTTTTGTTTTGTTCTGATGTTTGTTTTTGTAAGATAGGGTCTCTACATATTGCTGGCTATCCTATGTAGAACAGGCTGGCCTTGAACTTAAAAGAAATCCATCTGCCTCTGCCTCCTGAATGCCCAGACTAAAGGTTTGTGCTACCAATCCCAGGTGATTCTAGTCTTTCAATATCTAATTTCAACCATTTTTCCTTACTACACATCCAAAATACTCAGAGGTATTCTATAGAAACTCTATGCCTGCCCAAATACTGTAGCATTCACATTCTATGCCTTTAATCCTAAAATGGATTTTAAAAAAAATGATTTATTTTTGTTTATTTTTAAATTATATGTATATTCACATTGGGTACAAGTGTCTACAGAATCCAGAAGAGGAGTGTCAGATCCCCTAGAGCGGAAATTACAGGCATTGATGTGGATCTCAACACAAGTGCTGAGAACTGAACTCAGTACTTCTACAAGAACGGCACATGCATGCTCATATCTGCTGAACCATCCCTCTAGCTCCAGAATCAATTTTTAAATAAGGTACCACAACACAGGGCTTACCTTGACCACGTG
This sequence comes from Mus pahari, assembly GCF_900095145.1. Lineage (NCBI taxonomy): Eukaryota > Metazoa > Chordata > Mammalia > Rodentia > Muridae > Mus > Mus pahari. The sequence continues at coordinate 94,518,288 of NC_034594.1, forward strand.
CATATCAACACCATACATTTCTAGCCATTTGGCTTTATTCAGGTAATTGGTTTCAGCTTGTGCTGGTGTCTGACCTCTGAAAATTTAAATATAGTAATTATAAGATAATAAGCAAGAGCGGGGAAAAAAATGAACAATGATATTGGTAATGTTAAAAGTGTGATCAAATAATGAGCTACCTGTATTCCTTCCATTTCTCAAAAATAGCCAGTTCCATCTCTTCAGTCTGGATGGGCACAAACCTGAACTCAGAGACCAGTTCAGGACTATGTTCAGCAAGATCATAGTCGCCAAGTTCAGCTACAAATACAAGTTAACACAGTTATGTCATGTTAGTGACACTAAGAAAATGCTTTAAAAAACATTTTGTAAACAAAGATTAAGAAGATTAGTAAAGCTCCTTTTTAAGCTACCAGCTATTCATAGTGCCTAGACTGTTCCACTCTAATAAATCTAAGTTAGACTTGGATTGGTCTGTACACATGTGCAGTGTGGTTTGAGACTAACCCTCATAGGCTCAGGAATGCTTGGTCCAAAGCTGCTAGAACTGTTTGGGAGAGATTCAGAGGCAGCTTGTTGGGGAAAGCGTGTTAAGGGGGTAGACAACCACCTTAGGTCTAAAACTTCAATGCCACTCCCAGTTAGCCCTCTCTCCGCCTCATTCTTGCAGATGTGCACTCGGCTCCTGTTAGTGACATGCTTACTGGCCTGGTGGCATGCTCCCTGCTATGATGGTCATAGAATCTTACGTCTGGAACTGTGAGTGCCAAATTAAATGCTCTCTTTAAGTTGCTTTGGTCATGGTACTTTGTCATGGCAATAGAAGAGTAAGACAATATAAATCACATTTGTTGTTGGTGACTTACTTTTAAATATATATTTCTAATTTATTATTAATATATTGATATATATTAATGCTTAGCTTTTGAAAATAAATTTCTATATTTCCATAGAGAAAAAAAATCTTTGACTTTTAATTCATGTTTTAAAGATTTATTTACTTATTTAATATATATAATTGCTCTATCTATATGTACACCTGCATGCCAGATGAGGGCATCATGTCGTAGGGTAGATGGTTGTGAGTTTCCATATGATTGCTAGAAATTGAACTCAAAACTTCTGGAAGATCAAATAGTGCTCTTAACCACTGAGCCATCTCTCCAGCCCAACCTTAATTCTTAAAAGACAATCACCTGCTATCTTAAAAAAAAAAAGAAAAAAAAAAAAAAGAAAAAAAAACCCACTCAAGATGCATGCTATAATACTTTTCTGTAATTCTCTGTGAGGTGTACACTCTAGAGTGTTTGAGGACACACACCTATGTCTGTGCATGCAGAGTCCAGAACAGGATGTCAGGTGTTTCCTCCTACTGCTTCCTGACTTATGGTCTAAGTCCATTTTGGATAGTCATCAAGTTCTTGGATCTGCCTGTCTCAGCTCCAAAATTCTAGGAGACTTTGGCAGATATTAATATGGGGCCATGTATTGGTATCTTTCTATCCGCAGATTAAGAACCCTCACTCACTAAGTGATCTATCAATCCCACATAAACCTTATTTGTATGCATATGGTTTGGCTGTCAAGGGGGGCAAACAGAACACAGGTACCACTTTTAAATTTATGTCTCCCCTTCATTATGCAGATAGAAAGCATGTTTTAATTTGGAGACAGATTACAATAATGAAAAAAGCCAAGTAGATAAAATTTTTATCACCAGGAAAATATGCTTTAATAACATATCCAAAATAAGTAAAAACATTAGGTCTACAATAAAACATGCAAATGTAGTTTTATTATATACACAGTGACAAATACTACTGATCTTAGAATGATGAGAATGTACAACCATTAAGAAGGGAAAAACCTAGTCTTACGCATCAGTAACTCTGATTATAGTATCATTCATTTTACACACACACACGAGAAATGTTTCCTAGACTCAAATTATAGTTTTCCTTTAAAATGTCAACTTTTAAGAGAAAATTCCCAAGTTTAGCAAGAAGCAATTTAAACATTTGGCTAAGTTTTCCACTAACCTCATTTACTAAGGAATACTTTACAGTGACAAATTGGAGCTTTAAAATATGTACTGGCCCCCAATATTGTCTAAGTATGTCCTGAGTCTCCATGAACTTATTTTTAAGAAGACTGAAGAAAGGAAGTCGTGCAGCAAACAAGATCAACCATGCTAATTTACTTTCTGTTATTTATGGAACAGAAATCAACCTAGGGTTCTATATTACCGTCTATTCAATTACCAGGAGGCAGGCTGCCAACTGTTTCATTGTACTGCAGACGGATAAGGAGCAGGGACTCATCAGTTAGGAGCACTGGCTGCTCTCTCGAGAATCCGGGCTTGATTCTCAGCACCTACATGGCAGTTTACAACTGTCTGTAACTCTAGTTCCAGGGAATCAATGCCCTCTCTGCCACCCATGGACACCAGGCACACACATGGGATACAGACAGAATCGCAGACAGAATACCTATACCCTTAATGTAAAATAACTTACAAAAAAGAAAGGCAAGAACAAGGGGAAAAAAAAGAGCAAAGAATTGAGAGGGAAAGGCGTGAAGACAATAACTTTTTAAAGTACTTTAAAACCTTTAAAACCAAGTAGAATACAAAAGCTGGACACTAGTAGTTTTACACAGAAACAGTGCTGTAGCTTCTCTAGCTTGTCATTTTTTTTCTTAGACAAGTATCACACAAAAGAATTATGTTTCAGCCTTAATCAAGCACAAGAATCACGTACCTTGCAGATTATAAGCTGCCAACTGAACTGCTGTATCAAAGGGACACTCTAATCTGAAATCAAAATAGAAATTTTTCCGTTAATTTATAATCTTAATTTTAAGATGAATAGCACCTTGAGCATTTGTTTTTACACAACTTTGAACTTATTTGTGTTCGCTTTTGTGCAAGTGCACTTGACCGTGTATGTGTATGTGTAGGCCCAAGGGCCATATCAAGTATCTTCCTTTGTTTCTTTTCACATAACTCTGCTGGAGACAGTGCTTGACACTGGACCTCGAGCTCACTGTTTTAGCTACAGTGCTGGCCAGTGAGCCTTTAGCACTGGGGCCACAGACGCCCATACTGCTCCTGGGTTTCATATGGGTACAGGGGATGAAATGCAGACTCTGTGCTTGCTGAGTCATTATCTCTCCAGCCCTGAACTGAATTTGAATTTATTTTCTAAATTATTTTTCTACTACTCAAGAATTTTGCAGTTGTGTACTAAATAGTTTAATACTTACTTCCCACTGAGAATATCTTGTTTTAGCTGAAGAACAAATAAATACCTAAGAAAAATAAAAGGCACAAATTAACTAAATAGAACAATTCACTCTAGGAAAAAAAAAATCCTATCATTTTAACTTGAAAATACTTTTCTTTTTTTCAAACAAGATTTTACTATGTAGTCCTAAATGGCTAGGAACTCAAGAGATCTTCCTGCCTCTGTCCCCCAACTGCTAAGATTAAGGGTATGCACAACCATACCCTGAGGAAATGTTCTCTTTTGGTTTGGTTTTCCAAGTCAGGGTCTCTGTGTAGCCCTGGGTGTCCTGGAGCTCACTCTGTAGACCAGACTGGCCTCCAACTCAGAGATCCGCCTGCTTCTGCCTTCTGGGTGCGGGGATTAAAGGCGTGTGCTAGCACTGCCTGCCTAAGAGAACATCCTGAATTACAGAATTTTACTGCAGAAAAATGTGTAAGAGGAAAAACAATACAGTAAAAAGGAGGGAAGGAGCAAGCAAGTCTGAAGTAAGAGTCAGGACAGAGGGCTGGAGCAGATCAGAGCAACTTCAGAGAAAATGTCAGAAGCATGTTGTGTAAGTGGGCCTGATGATCCAACTTAACTTTGACACCACACATACCATCTATATGAGGGCTGTAAGGATAACAGCAGCAGGGAATGCAAAAGGAAATCCCTCAAAAGGTATTCTATTTTTTTTTTAAAGATTTATTTATTTATTATATGTAAGTACACTGTAGCTGTCTTCAGACACTCCAGAAGAGGGAGTCAGATCTTGTTAAGGATGGTTGTGAGCCACCATGTGGTTGTTGGGATTTGAATTCTGCACCTTTGGAAGAGCAGTTGGGTGCTCTTACCCGCTGAGCCATCTCACCAGCCCCAAAAGGTATTCTTAACAACTCAGCTTCTTCACCAAGAAGGAATACATATGCAATAAAGAGGCAGTATAAACTAAAGAAAGGATACATCCTAACAGAAGACAGATTATAGTGAATGTCAATAAACATAAGATTTTAATTGTTAACATGTTATCAATTCTGTTTAAAACCCTATCAACTGACTTACTGGTCACCCCCAACAAATGCATGAAAATCAGCACTTCATCTTTTACAACAAATAAAAGAATCAAACACTTCAATTATTTTTAATATTTTAAGACAAGGTCTCACACTGTAGCTTGGACTAGCCTGAAATTCACTTTGGGACTCAGATTAGCCTTGCATTCACAGTAATCCTCCTGCTGTAGTTTCCTGAGTGTTGAGATTATAGGCATGAGCTATGAGGCTGAAATCCAACATCTTAAAACATCTTGTTCTAGAATAAAAACTCATCTGACACCTTTATTGATAAGGGTTGAGAATCCTAAAATCGGTCTTCTAAAGGTCTTAGCACTCCTGACACACCTCTGAATAGTGGTCTTACCGGGTTAGCTCCTCACGAAGATTATTTGGTTCCGAGGAATAAAACTTAACTCGAAGATGAAGACAATAGGGTGAACCAACTGCCATTAAAAAAAGAAAAGAGCTTTAATTTTTATTAATTTACTAGCAATCTTCAGTCAGACAGTTTGCTGAAAGTTACTAAGTATAAAAGGAAAGAACAGATTATTGTACCATTACTTCAAAGTACAACATAAGCTAAAATTTGACAACAAAAGTTTTAAAGTGTACCAAGCACAGCAATACCTCATTCATTTGTCAAACATTAATTCTAACACTTCAGGGCCAAATATAATCTTAGTGGAACAATCAAACAGCCTGGAAAACCCGCTGACCTGTCCTTCTAGTGAACACTGAGTACCGCCAACATGAAATAGCTCAAGGCTAAACATCCCACACTTTCAAATTCAGTCCAGTGGATTCACTAACTGCTATGTTCCCAGCAATTCTGCCCCAATATTTTATATTTTATAAAGTTTGTATTTCAAAAAGGCAGTTAACCTACTCTGAAATTCGACACTGCAGGGATAAGCCAGACTGTGGGAGCCGGGCGGTGGTGGCGCACGCCTTTGATCCCAGCACTTGGGAGGCAGAGGCAGGCGGATTTCTGAGTTCGAGGCCAGCCTGGTCTACAAAGTGAGTTCCAGGACATCCAGGGCTACACAGAGAAACCCTGTCCCGAAACAAAACAAAACAAAACAAAACAAAAAAACAGACTGTGGGAGCCGGACACTGGTATTTTCTCAAGTTCTGTCAACTTAACTACATTTCATATGAATTACTACATTATTCCTAAGACTTACTTATAATTGTGTGTGTGTGTGTGTGTGTGTGTGTGTGTGTGTGTGTGTGTGTGTATGGGGGGCTGTGTGCATGTGCTGGACTCCAGCCAGGTAAGATAGCTCATGCAGGTATCCATAGAGTACAGAAGAAAATGTTAGATCCCCTGGAGTTGGGAGTTACAAGCAGTTGTGTGAACCACTGCTGCAGGTATGGGAACCTGAATGTGGGACTTCTTCAAGGCCAGATTGTGTTCTTTATTGCTGAGCCATCTTCTCAGCACTGTTTCATTATTTTCTTTAAAAAGAAATACAAGTAAAGGCTGGAGCGATGGCTCACTGCTTAAGAGCAGTTGCTGCTCTTGCAAAGAACCTGGCTTTGATTGCTAGCACCTATTTGGTTCACAATCATCCATAACTCCTCTTTCCAGGAATCTTCTGAACAGCCAGTGCACTAGGCACACACATGGTTCACATATATGCATGCAGACAGAGGACTCATATATCTAATAAAAATAAATTTAAGTAAAACTTTTAAAAAGGCTAACAAGTCTTTGGCGTTTGCCGACTACAAAGTCAGAGGAGATAGTAAATCTACCAAGTATCTCTTACCAGCCCACTATGCCTGGACTGTATCATGAGCCTCCAGAAAGACAAGGGGAGAAATTATTACAACCTTAAGGTCTCAAAATGTTTCCTAGAGTCAGGTAGAATACTCAACAAACAAACAAACAAACAAACAAACAAACAACACCCCCTACCTACCCTCATAAAAATATAAAAACCAAAAAATTCCAACATAACTGGGTGGTGGTAACACACACCTTTAATCCCAACATTCAGAGGTAGAAGCAGAGGCTGATGGATCTCTATTTTTGAGGCCAGTTTGGTTGAGTGAGTTCCATGACAGCCAGGGCTACAGAGAAACCCTGTCTTGGAAAAAAAAAAAAAAAAAAAAAAAACAAATGCAAAAACCAACAGCAAAAAAACCCCAAGCTAACCAACCAATCAAAAACCATCAACACAAGTAATTACCTAATATTTCATAAAAATTCAATCTAATTTGTAAGCTGCAAATGTTTCTTCAATAAACTAAAATTATAAGCCTCTTAACCTAGGTTATGGTTAAACTCACCTACACCAGGCACTGAGAGGGTACATCACAATGAAAGCTTAGAAAGCAGGCACCCTAGCGAGCAAGGCACAGCAGAGTACAATAAAAGTCCTAGCAATACTTAGGAGGCTGGAGAAGGCTTCTGAACATGGGGCCAGCCTAGGCTACATCCTGAGAGTCTTGGCTAACATATCCCCCAAAAAGCAGAAGTAAAGAAACGCATAGGAAACATAATTTTTGAAATGTCCTACTACTAAGAATCAGTGTCTCTGATATGTTTCACTGCTGTTTTCAAATGATTTCCCAACACTTACTTTTTACTTGCTTTTTGATGCTTTTTGTACCATCCAACCAATGCTGTAAACAGAAAAACAAAAGTTGAGTACTTATCCAGCTGGTAGGACTTTAACATTTAATGAAGAGCTATTGCTTACTGCAACTTTGTTGACAACCACAAAGCATTTCACAAAGGGACTGAATTTGAAAGAGGTGGCTCTTACAGTTTACATTATACCCAGATCCCAAATAAACAGCTCTCTTGAGACTGTTAATGAAAAGAAGGCTATAGATAAAACTCAGCTATCACTACAAACATGTACATAAATCAGATTTAGAAAAATATCAAAGCCTGGCCATTCCTTTATAAGATTCACAAGCAGACACTAACACTGAACAGAGAATGTTTTCTGAACACTGCAAAACTGACTCATCCAAAGAGCCGGAAGGGCTTTTAAAAATGAGATTTTCCTCAAAATTATGACGTCTATCAAATGAAGCAGGCATTGTCCTGCTTCACAAATAAAAAATGTTTCTACTTGGCAAGCAGATTCTGCTTCCAACAGTATCAGCCTTTTAATTTCTATAGCCTCTTCACTGGGAAATGCTCACAACACAAACAAACCTGAATCAATCCCTAATGCCTGCACTGACAAAGCACCGTCTTCAGTTCTCATTACAAACCCCTCCCATCAGCCTCTTACAACAGGCTGAACTACCATACACATGGGTGAGCTCTCCTCAGCATGCTTTCAATTCCAAGCACCAAAAGAAGGGAGGGCTCCTGTGCTAACTAGCCCACAGAGCCAAGGATACAGTTTCAAGGATCCTGCTAAGCAAAGAATAAATAAGGCCACACTGTTACCAGGACTCTGTTTGCTCTCCTTACCAATTATTTGCCTGGCTTCTTCTCTCTTTTCTTTTCCAACATACGGAAACAAAACTGTACCAGCAGTGTGCACTTCTACCCTCTAATAAGATGCTCTTGTAAACATTTCAGGCAGCAGCTGGGCAATGCTTTCTGCCTTGGTTCTGGGGGAGATTGAACCCAGGGCCTCAAACATCCTAGCCAAGAGTCCTGCAGCTGAGTCACATGACAGTCCTATGTTACTGTTTCTTCTGGATTTCAAGTTGTGTATGATACTTAGCCATTTTTCATTTAATAAATTGTTGGAGGCCCCCCTTCTAAACATCTTTCAGCATGGAAAATGTTCAGTTGTACAAATCTTACTGACAGGCAGAAAAGTTTGATTTATTGAAAATGACTTTAACCTGGGACAGCAAATAGTGCTTTCATTTTGGCCCAGAAACCCAATATTCAATTATCTCAGACTTGTAATATCCTAATGCTATTAAACCCTGAGCATGAAAATAAAAACAGTTTCTGTGTCTAGAATGTTTGCTCTCAGAACTACAAACCTGGACATTGCTCAAGTCTTACTCCTCTTACTATAGTTGGGGAGTGGCAGCAAAAAAACAAACCCAAAACCCTATTCATGGCTGGTCATGTGGGTACTGTCTCAGAGAGCACAAAATGAGCATACCTCTCCAGGCAGGAATCTTTATTAATAGACAGCAGCTAATGCCTCAAGAACTCACGTAGAGGGCTGGATAGATGGCTCAGAGGTGAAAAGCACTGACTGTTTTTCCAGAGGTCCTGGGTTCAATTCCCAGCAACCACATGGTGGCTCACAACCACCTGAAAAGGGATCTGATGCCCTCTTCTGGTGTGACTGAAGACAGCTACAGTATACTCACATACATAAAAATAAATAAATCTGGGGGGGGGGGAGAGTGAGAGAGACATCATGTCTAACTCAGAAATAAATGTATAAACATTTTCCTGCAAGAAACTTCATAAGAAAAACCCAAGAGAACAATCTAATAACAGACTGGACAAAACATTTAAATATGACAAAAGCAAAATATAGCAATTAAAAAATGAAAGCAAATACTTAAAAGATCTAAAACAGATACTTGTATTTCCAGGGCATATAGGGAGGGATGCCTAAAACCTTGGGTCTATATAGCCCTGGATGTCCTGGAATTCTGTAGACCAGGCTGGCCTTGGACTTCTGCCTTTTCCTTCTGAGATTAAAGATAATGTGCCACCATGCCCGGCCATACTGCTGTATTCTAAAGGACATACTATAAAGTATTACAAATTCTTTCATCAAAATGTACAAATATATACACATTTACATTGAGCTAACAATAAAATTGTAAATGAGATTACTGGTGAGGGGCTGGAGAGATGGCTCTGTGGTTAAGAGCACTGACTGCTGCTCTTCCAAAAGACCAGGATTCAACTCCCAAGCATCCATAAAGTGGCTCACAGCCTTATGCAATTCCAGTTTTAGAGTATATGACTTCCTCTTCTGGCCTTTAAAGGCACTGTGAACATGTGGTGCACAGACATCCATCCATGCAGTTAAAACATTTATACACTAAAGAAAAATAAAACTGCAAAAAGTATTTTTAAAAAAGATTTATTTATTTTATGTATGTGAGTATACTGTTGCTCTCTTCAGATACACCAGAAGAGGGTCTCAGATCCCTTTACATGGTTGTGAGCTACCATGAGGTTGCTGGGAATTGAACTCAGGACCTCTGGAAGAGTAGTTAGAGCTAATAACAGCTGAGCCATCTCTCCAGACAACAAAAAGTATTTATATGCAGTTATCTCAGCAGTTATGAGCACCTGCTTTTCTTTCAGAGAACCTGAGTTCCGTTCCCAGAACCCACATCAGGTGGCTCACCTCTTAACTCCAACTCTAGAGAGCCAATGCCTTCTGCTCCTGAGTTCCCCATGCATATCACATGTAGGCAAACACTTGAACACAAAGTATAAAAACAAACATAAACCGAAAGAATACTTTCATGATTACATTTTTCTACTCTTACCAATTCCCTACCATTAAACACAAAATTATGCCAGTAGAGAAAGGGTTGGAGATATATACAAAACAGTAATTTCAGTGTTTGCTATGGATTCCTGTAGCTCCACTCCAGTAAGACAATTCAAACAAAAACATTTAAAGTGCAATTTAGGAGCTGGGGGAGTCCTGGTCACCACTCTTATGAGGAAGGTCTGAGCTCATGTTTGCGGATTCTCAAGTCTGTTTTCTTTCATCTCCTCCGCATTCCATGGGCAGGGACTGGAAAGTTCAGAGCTCAGAGTCAGGCACCACCTATGTGCTTTCCTAGAACCAGGGGCTCTAAGAGCTATGTTTAAGTTGCTAAGAAGATAAAGATGGAAAGCATGCAGATACAGATTCTTACGTGTAAAACTCAGTTTATACCTTAAAAAGAAAAGAATTCCCTCTGACTTCCTATTTTTAAAAGTTTAGTTGATACTAAAAACTTAAGATATTAAAAATAATATAGAAACTATATTTCCTTTCACTCTCAGCAGCTGGTTATGGAAGAACAATTTACTCATGTATATTAAAAGACAATAATGTATAATCACAAACATAACAGACTTAACTAACCAAAGAATGACCTACATCAACACACACACACACACACACACACACACACACACACACACACACCCTGACCCTAGGCCCTCCAGGCATGCAGTGTGCAAGCAGCACTTCAGTGAGCCTAACCTCGCAGTGCCTGAGGAAGCTCCCACCACTGCGCAGAGGGCAAAGAGCTTAAAGCACAGAAATGTTAGCTATCTTTCAAAACAGCCTTCACAAGAAATAGCTCTGTAAGCAGAGGCATTTTTAACATTTTAAACTACTTTAGGAATTGCTAAACACACACACACACACACACACACACACACACACACATACACACACACACAAAGAAAACAGGATTTGTAATCAAATAAAAACACTTCTGTTTAGTCTAGATGCTAAGAAACACTTCCTAAGAGTTAACAGTTTGTCGTAAATCATTTCAAAAGACTTAGACCAGCCATTACAAAATATTTTCTTTTTTTTTTTTTAAAGATTTATTTATTTATTATATGTAAGTACACTGTAGCTGTCTTCAGACATTCCAGAAGAGGGAGTCAGATCTTGTTACGGATGGTTATGAGCCACCATGTGGTTGCTGGGATTTGAACTCCGCACCTTCGAAAGAGCAGTTGGGTGCTCTTACCCACTGAGCCATCTCACCAGCCCACAAAATATTTTCAAGGTATCTTTGGTAAAATTTTGTAAAATGTCAAATTCATGGTTGAAATGTAGGTGACCTAAGTATGTAAATCATCTTTAAAAAAACCCAATACGCTTACTCTTTTTGCATTTTTGTCTTGCATATACGGATGTGCACCACATGCATTCTTGTACCTGTGGAGGCCAGGAGAGGGTACAGATTTTCTATAAGGTGCTTTTCATCACAGCAACACTGGAGCTTAGAGATATGGTTCAGGTGTTAAGTGAGCTTCCTGCTCATTCATAGAACTACACTTCAGTTCCCAGAGCCTACAGAAAGTAACTCAAGGAGCCCCAGGCATTATGGGCTGCTCATACATAAACACAGGCACTCATATACATAAATTGAAAATAAAAATCTTTTAAACATTAAGAAACCAGAGATCAATGACCTAATGGTACACCTCAAGGTCTTAAAAAACCAAGAACAAGAAAGCCAAACCTAAACTCAGTAAGAGCTGAGAATAATGAAATAGTAATCAAAAGAACAATATAAAATATCAACATAACAAAGAGATGGCTCTTTAAAAGGATAAACAGTATTGGTGAACCAAAGGGTAAACTACTGTTACTACCAATTACAGGTTATATTTATAATACCAGAGACAAACTACAAGAAGTAGTACAGATGTCCACATGATTATGAGGGACCATTTTGAAAACTTACAAGTTAAAGAAAAAAAAGACTAAACTCCTAGACAAATGACCTACCAAAATTAAACCAATAGACTGGACAAAAGTAATACTGAGGGGCTGGAGAGATGGCTCAGGTTAAGAGCACTAGTTACTCTTCCAGAGGTCCCATATTCAATTGCCAGCACTGCCATGGGAGCTAACATCTCTCTATAATTAGTTACAAAGGACCTAATGCCTCCTTCTGGCCTTTGTAGGCAATGCACACATATAGTACACAAACCTATATTCAAGAACAACACCCAGAGATATCAAATACAAATAAACCTTAAAAACCATATTTAAGATATGGTAATAAAACTTCCCAACTAGGACAAAGACCAGGGCCAGACACACCCGCTACTTACTCTACCTCTAAAGGTAACCAAATCAATGTTCTCTAGAGTCCTACACAAAATAGAAGGGGGGATGCTTCCCAGTTCTCTACTCTAAAGCCAGCATTGCCATGGTAATAAAACCAGGGAAGGATTCAACAGATGAAAGAACTCCTTTGAAGTTGTCTCCTCTGGAGATACAGCTTGACAAGAAAGACTACAGAGCAGAGCAAAGACGTACGTGAGGAAAACAGTTGGTTTCAGCTAGGAGAGCCATAGTGTTTTTATGTCAAAATGAGGCCACTTTGAAAAATCAAGGTACATTTTTCATACTATAAAATTTGCTGCTTTAGATTTTACCATTTGTTTTTAGCACATTCAGAATTGTGCAACTATTATCACTAATTTCAGAACACTCCATCATTTCTTAAAGAAACCCTGGATATATTACCACTTGATTCTTATTAACCCTCTCCAACACTATACTTTAGCAAGCACTATTTCTGTCCATATTGATCTACTTATTTTGAAATTTTTACATAAATGATCATCTAGTTACCACCTTTCTTGTCAAAGTAAGATAAGTGGACACTACAGTTCATAAGCTCCAATTCCTCTCCAATAAAATAGTCCAGGAATAATTCAATGGCTTAAACATAGTCAGCATTTGCATAGGAGAAATGGAGTGACTGATCAGGTTTGCTTATACTTTCATAATTTTTTAGGTGTGTGGAAGCAACACACATTTAACAGAAATCATTCTATTTTTGATCTTTTTCCAGACTAATAATACAAGTAGCATTATCTTCTGTGATGAGAGACAGTGGCAGTGGGTCACAGGTTCCAGAACTGCTTATCATGTGATGAACAACCAAGACTCTGCCATTAACTTCAGTGCTCAGCGATGATTGCTGAGGAAGTAATTAGAGATCTCTCAGAATGATATATTCAATAGATACATGCATTTTTTTTTTTAATGGAACACAGAACACAGGATTACCTTCTAAAATGAACCAACAAATCCACAAAGGTAACAACAAATCCACAAAGGGACAGTACACAAAGTGACCAGCTTCTATCTTCAAAGATTTCAAAGCCATGAAAATAAAAATACCGAAGAACCACAATGTCTTGGATTAAAGGCAACTAAAGAGACACGACAACTAAGCAAAACAGGACTCTGTTTGGTGGCTATCGAGGGCATTCTAGAGACAACTCTATTGAGCTAAAATAAAGATTAGATGGTGAGGATTTCTCAATTGCTGGGTTTGATGGTTGTATGAAACTATAAATCATGCTTGTTTACAAAAAGCATACATGAAAGAATTTAAGGATAATAGGACATCTTACCCCCTAACTGTCAAATGTACCACTCTTATAGATGTTCTGTGGATATGAGATTGTTTCAACTATGAAATTACTATATGTGTATGCAATTATAAAATGACTGAATGAAATAAAGCCTTTAATAAGGTATATTAAGCCTTTAATCTTGGTATATTGGAGGCAAAGGCAGACAACTCTCTCTGAATTCAAGGCCGACCTGGTCTACATAGAGAATTTCAAGTCAGCTAGGAATAAAAAGTAAGATGCTGTCTCAAAAATAGTATCAAACTATTATGTATACATACATACAGAAAAATAAAATTTAATTCATTTACTTATTAACTTTGGTTATCTCCATGATGACTCCATAATTCAGTAGGCACCATACACGTTTTGGACTGCTTGGTAAAACTGATGAATTAAAATGTGGTACATTAATTTTAGATGCCACATGATTAAGACTAAACTATATTACATTAATACCTTGGATCCTTATACTTTGCTGCCCACTTTAGATTCTGGTATATCAATAAAGTACATATGACAAGGTAATTAGGTACCTTGGCTTATATGCTTTAGCAAAACAAAACAAAAAACAAAAAAACAAAAACAAAAGAAAAAAAACAAAAACAAAAACAAAAGGCCGGGCATGGTGGCGCACGTCTTTAATCCCAGCACTCGAGGCAGAGGCAGGCGGATTTCTGAGTTCAAGGTCAACCTGGTCTACAAAGTGAGCTCCAGGACAGCCAGGGATATACAGAGAAACCCTGTCTCGAAAAACCGAACTAAACCAAACCAAACCAAAACACCTGCCCTTAATCTATCAAGCTTATTGTATACAGTAATAAGATGAACTGTTCATTCAATACCAATTTATTTTATTATGGGACTAAATGTGGCTATTCAGCAAGTAACTGAAAGGGGTTATTACGCTTACTATGCTATAAAATAAAATGGGTTAAAATTTAAGCTTTAAAGTGTTTATCTAGAGTTAAGCATAATTGTTCTGTTTTTTTGGAAAATCTGGATATATGTATATATGAAGAGATTTCCCATAGTCTCAGAGTTCTGGGGTATATATGCATATATGTATGTGCTCACACGCATGCCAGTGAGCTTAATATCTTAATGGCCTTATTCTTTCTGCTTTCTCTGCCTATTATTACTTCTACCAAAGTGCTACAATAACTTGGGTTTTTTTGAGATTTTATTTATTTCTATGTATTTGTGTTTGCCTGAATGTATGTCTGTAAACCAAGTGTGTGCAGTGCTCAGAGAGGTCAGAAGAGGATGTTAGACTCTCTGGGACTGGAGTTATAGGCATGTGGGGACCAGGAATTGAACTCGGGTCCACTGAAGAGCAGCCAGTCAGTGCTCTTAACTGCTGAGCATCTCTCCAGCCACTAGTAACTCTTCTGACTTCAGTCTATCTTATTCTAAATAATCCCATACAATTTTTCTACATAAAACTTTCTGAAACAAGAGCTAGAGAGTTAAGAGCACTGGATACTCCTGTGGAAGACCAGGGTTTGATTCCCAGCACTTACATAGTGACTCACAACCATCTATAACTTCAGTCCCAGAGGATGCCATCTTCTGACTTCAGACATACATGTAGAAAAACATGCCCCAACATAAAAATAATATATTTAAATAACTTTCTGAAACAAAAAATCATCTGTTTGCAAAAGATCCAATTCCAATTATTAAAGAATAAATATTCCAACTATTAACAATTTTCATAGTCAATTTTAAGCATAACTACTAATCCCTCTCATCCCTACCATCTATTTCTTTCAAACACACCTCAGTGAAATCACAATATAGCACTCAGTTGTTTGAATAGCTTCCAACTTCCTACTCTGTACGTACTCTGTTCGCTCATCTGAAAGGCATAAAAAGTTATTATAGGCAAAGAATCATAGATCTGAAAGAAACCTTAAGAGATGCTTGCCTGCTGACTTTATAAACTAGAAATCAACATCAATTGCCTAAGAGCACATAAAACTCCAGTATTACTATCCTTTCTGTTACACAATGGTTTATAATACCCTAGTTAAATTTCCAAACCCCATCTTTAAAATGTCGCTTTCATAATTCAGATTAAGGCCAGATTTTTTTGTAAAAAGTATTTTAGGTGATTTTAAAGAAAGGAATAGTAAAATATAGTGGTACCCAACTATAATCCCAAGGTGTAGGTAAGATAAGAGTGCCAGCTCTAGGCCAGCCCAGGCTGCAGAACAAGACCATATTTTAACCAACAACAAGTGAAATAAGATAAAGATTATGTTTCAGGCTATAGGAAATGACACAAAAATAAAGAAACCATCGAGTGTATTTTAGCTTTCAAGCACTTAGTCCATGATCTGAAAATTGCCACTTCTGTAGTCATAATAGAACTTCCAAAAGATACTCACTGCTACTTGGGCTGAATCCATGAATCTCAAACCAAAATAGTCACTTTCAATCAAGTCCAGGTGATACATAATTTGGTCAAACAGCTCCTGTCCTTTGGCTTTTTTCTGAAACAGCAAGAAGATGAATTAATTAATAAGAGGTTTAAGCAGGGTCACTGCCCTATTTGTGATCTTAGAGAAAAAAAGTACTTCTTTTAGTCTTCCACTTATTTCTAAATTTTCTTTAATGCTTCATTTCTTCCAATAGGAAGATTCCCAAATAACCTCACCAATTTCTTCCTTTTTTTAAAAAAAAATTATTTATTTTATGTGAGTACACAGTTGCTCTCTTCAGACACACCAGAAGAGGGCATTAAATCACATGACAGATGGTTGTGAGCCACCATGAAGCTGCTGGGGATTGAACTCAGGGCCTTTGGAAGAGCAGACAATGCTCTTAACCACTGAGCCATCTCTCCAGGCCACCAATTTCTTCTTGATGTTAAGTGATCCCAATTTCATTCACTGTATTTTTTATTTAATTGTGCTTTTCCCCCCATCTAATATTTTCACTGGGCCTTTTTCAAGCCAACTTATTTCACATTGAAGTATTTTCTGTAATGTAGTTTTTGTTGTCTTGACTTCTTAGATACTTCTATGTACTTGTCTCTGTATTTTAGGAATTTAAGTTACCCTCTCCATATTAAATATAACAAGAAAAACCAATCTAACTCTAAAGTCTATAACTGCTTCATTTAGCTCTGCTGCAGGAACCACAAAACCACAGCTAATCACTTTCAACAAACAACTCCTTTCCCTGCCTCCACTCCTTTTCCAGGTCTTTTCCCTTTCTGCCAATAAACCTTAACTATATTAGGTGGAGTCCTCAGGGGAAGCATGGCATGGTCCGCTGAGGAGCTCCCTCCTGCAGCATTCTACCTGCTGCATGTCATCCATCACAACATTAAGGACAGCAATCCACTCCCACTCCTTTAATTGTAACTGGGTGCAGTTCAGTAGGGAAGGGAATCTGTCCAGGTTAGGGGATTCTAGGAATGAGGAATTTTAGAGACAGAGGATGTATAAACAGATGGCATGACCACTCCAAGGTATAGTAAAGTAGAATATGTAAGGGAGAATACAGGCAGACAAATCTGGAAGAGTCCAGAGCAGAAAGATTAGCAGAATAAACATGGTCAACAGACTAAGACTTGGTCATGATAAGAGGAGAGAGATGAAGCCCAAGAGTGCAGGCAAAGGAGACCAAAAGAGCAGATAGCCTGAACAGCAGGCTATAAGGGGATGGGAAGCTGAGGGAAGGGAAGCCATGGGAGCTGAAGTAGGGGGAAGAGTGAGAAGTGCTGAGAACAGCCAGGAGCCAGCACCCCTTTTGGTATGCTAATAGACACCACAGACAGCCATTTGTCCCAAGTTTCTTTTGCAATAGGTTTTTCTTGTAGACTGCATTATGAATGAAAGATTTTAGAATCTTCTTTCTGTCCCATGTGCGTGTGTCTGTATGTCTGTCTGTCTCCCTCTCTCTCTCTTGCCTAGGATAGGTTATCTTGGCTGCAGGAGTGTCCCTGGAAAGAAAGATAATTGAAGAAAACAAATTTTGAATATATGTCTTGTTCTCACGCTTCCATGACCATTGTGGTCTTGAGTGCCCTTTGAGTGGTTTGGTTGCAAAAGTCTCTGTGAGTTCATATGTGTATCCCTCATCAGTCCAGTTGTTCTAGAACATGCTGTTGTTTGACATCATCCACTACCACTTTCTAAATCCTCCTCTTTCATGCACAGATCCCTGAGCTTTGAGGGGAGGGGTCTGGTGAAGACATCTTATTTATTAGAAGTCTTCCTCTCTGCACAGTGTCCAGTTGTGGTTCTCTCTGTTAATTTCTATCTACTGGTCCCCGCCCCCCAAAAAAAGAGCTGATGAGGTTTGACCAAGGCACTGATCCTCTGGATTAATAATAAATATTGTGGGGCCCAGTCCACTGTGAATAGGTGGTTCTGGGTTCTATTTGTATAAAAAAGCAAGTTTAAAAAGCCAAGAGGAG
Source organism: Mus pahari (assembly GCF_900095145.1). Lineage (NCBI taxonomy): Eukaryota > Metazoa > Chordata > Mammalia > Rodentia > Muridae > Mus > Mus pahari. The sequence continues at coordinate 94,536,120 of NC_034594.1, forward strand.
CAAGTCAGTAAGCAGGCCTCTGCTTCAGGTTCTGCCTCCAGGTTCCTGCCCTGAGTTTCCTTGATGAAGGACTGTCAAATTGTATGTCAAATAATTACTTTCCCCCCAAGTTGCTTTTGGTCATGTTGCTTTATTACAGCAATAGAAAACCTAACCTAACACCAAGTAGAAAGGGTGGGGAACAGAGACCTGTAGAGTTCTAGGCCACTACAAATCCCACATCTGCTGCCTCTGTCCTAGAAGCACTACCTAGTTTCTTTCTCTCTAACAAATGACTCCAGGCCTCTCTCTCAGTCAGACCAGTTCTTCTCCCTTCACATTCTACTCCAGGAACATTAATGTGGTGGATTGGATTTGTGCTTACATGGTCCACTCCCTGATTGGGTCTAGGATAGCCGAGATAAAATACAGATTTAGCAAGTGTAACTCAGGAATATCAGAAGGGAAAGTGGGTTAGTCACGAGGAATTAAGGAGAAGCCCACCTGTTAATATAAAGGCTGCATGTCCGTGTGTGAGTGTGTGTGAGTGTGTGTGTGTGTGTGTGTGTGTGTGTGTGTGTATTATGTGTTTCATTCATGAATCCAGGGAACTCTGGCGGGTGGAGAAGGGCTGACCACCCTTTGACCCTCTGGGAATTCAGAATAGGTTAGCAATTTACCGCTACACATTCCACTACACAGTAAGAGGATCATGGCATTATTTATTTATTTATTTATTTATTTATATTTTTCTTATATGAGTACACTCTAGCTGTTTTTCAGACATACCAGAAGAGGGCATCTGATCCCATTACAGATGGTTGTGAGAATTCCCATATAGTTGTTGAACATAGGACCTTCTGTAAGATCTCTCCCGCCCTGAAGGCTTTTATAAGCCTTTCTTTTCCTCAGAAGGTATTTATTTCTGTCAGTATATTCTTCCTCTGTCTGCATATACAATGCCAATTCCCAAGGAACAATTCTCCTATCCTTTGGAACAACTCAAGTTTCACTATTCAGCCATTTTCTAGCTGGTAACCTTTCATTTCCCTCCATGCTCCTGCGCAAACAACTACTGTGTTAAAAGCAGCTACTAAGTCCAAAGGAGTGTAGAACATTCCAAACACCACAACTGCCACTAACAGTTCCTTTTACTTTCTAAAACCTGACTAGCAAACACACTGCTGACCACAGAACTTGTCTCCACTGGCACTGGTCACGCGCTCTGTGAAGCCGACTCTTCTCTCAGGACGGACTTTCCACCCTGTGACTATGGCCTGGCCCACAGTGCTTACCCTTCTTCCTTCCCTCACCATCTCTGTGTGCTAAATACGCACTCCTTTACCTGCAATCTCACATCTCCTCCTTCCTGCAATGCTTTAGAGGTTTCTAGTTTCTTCCCCTGTTCTAAATCAAGTCTCCCATCTATATTTACAATTAAATGTCATTTCATGCATATTCCATGGCTCCAAAACAACAAAACATAATAAAAAACACAACACCCAAACAGACATATACACAAAAAAATGTGGTTTTTGTTGTTGTTTTCATTTTGAGGGGTAGAAGTTAAAAAAAAAGAAAGAAAAGCTTAGTTGAAATGTAACTCATATCCAATTCACCCATTAAAAGGATGTAATTTAGGTTAGGTCTGGAGTCAAAGACTTTTAATGTCAGCACTTGAGAGGCAGAGTCAGGCAATGTCTGAGTTTGAGGCAAGGCTGGCCTACATATAGTGAGTTTCAGGCCAGCTAGGACTGCATAGTGAGACACTGTCTCAAAACCAACAGAAACATGTAAGTCAATGGATTTTAGTACACATTTTTATCACCTCTAAAATAGAGTCTGCCCTATTGCTACTACTTTCTATCACCTCTCTGCTAGTTCCCAGGTATCTGCCCCAAGAAACCACTAATCTACCTTTTCATTTCTATAGCTTTCCCTGTTCTAGGCTCTTGTAAAACAAAACCAAAATGCGTGTTGTGACTGGTTTCTTTTTTCTTTTTCAATTTATTACTTTTTCAATCTGCATTGGTCTTATTGCCTACCTGTATGTTTGTGTGAGGGTGTCAGATTCCCTGGAAGTGGAGTTACAGACAATTGTGAGTCACCATGTGTGCTCTCTGAGTTGAATCCTGGGTCCTATGGAAGAACAGCCAGTGCTCCTAATCGCTTGAGCCCTCTCTCCAGCCCTGTGACTGGATTCTTTCACTAGCATATTCGACATCATCCACGTTGTTCAAATATTAGTATTTCATTTCTTCTACAGGTAGTGACTTGACTTTACCTGTACATCCTGACATCCTCAGTCATTCCTTCTTTCTCCCTGTTAGAAACAATGCTGCTAACACCTACACGTTTTTGTGCAAGCAGTTTTTAATTCTCTTGGAGAGGTCTTGAAAAGTGGAAACACTTAGTCACAAGGTAACAATGTTCTGTCATGTAAATAGATAGGGGACTGTTTTTCAAAGCAACTGCTTTCTATTTCCCAATCTTGGCGTTAAAGGATCCTGATTTCTCTACATTCTCTCTAATACTTGCTATTATCTGACTTTCGGCCTTCCTTCTTACTCCAGTGTGAATAAGAATTTACTATGGTTTGTCTTCTGGGTTTTGGTGCTGAGCCAGGGCCTCATGCTTCCCAGCACGCTTGGCCACTGAACTATGACCCACCTGACTGAATGCTCTTATATTTTTTCTCATCTATTTTGTCGGTCCTAACTAAACAATTTCTACTTAGACCTTTTGCTTATTTTTAAATTGGGTTGTCTTTTGTTGGTTTGCAACAATTTTTATGTATTCTAGATATAAGTTCTTTATCTGATATTTAATTTTGAAGTAATTTCTGTTATTATGTTATACAATCTTGTACCTAAGTGGAGCCCTTTGAAGGGCACACACTTTTAATTCTGATATCTGATAAATTTGCCTGATATCTTCTTTTTTGTTACTCATTATCTTGATGTCATTATCTGAGAAAATAAATATTTCTACATTTTCTTCTAAAAATTTCAGTTTTAGTTCTTATGTTTGTCTTTGATTTATTTCAATTTTTATATGTAGTATGAGAAAAGGGTTCGACTTTATTCTTTTGCATGTAGATATAAACCATTTGTTGGAGAAAAAACCAATTTCCTGTTGAGCAGTATTAGTATCCTTATCATAACTCAACTGATCACAAATGTATGCAAAACACTCAAGCACATAAAAGTAAATAAATCTTTAAAAACTTGTTAAAGGCCATGGTTTTGCTCCTAGAAATGTCAAATCTAAAACTGACTGTGCTGGTGCAGTTGTTTCTTGTCCTGTCTAGGACCTGATCAAGGATCAGCGCTCTCTGCCAGTCAGGAAACAGCTGCTGCTCTGCTTCTCCTGGAGGTGAACACCTTCCTCCTCTACACCACACTGCCTTTTAAAAAGGCTTCTCTACAGATTCTCTTAGCACAGCCTACCCTTCAACAACCCTAAGGCTTCATAGTTCAAACATTAGGTAATACATTTTTTTTCCAGTTCTCATACAGCAATCTCAGGCTTTCCACTAAATATTTAATGATATTTTAATGGACTAATACACAAAAAACTCTTCAAGATTCTTATCAAATAAAAAATAAATATAAAAACTATCCTTACTAAGTATCTGATATTGGAATAGCTCATAAACCCGCAACAAGCCCTTACAGGAAGAAAATCTAGATGCCTTAAAGTTTACCGATTCAAACACTCTAAAAATGTACAATCCAATGTCCATGCAGATAACAAGCACACACAATGAGGACTTGCAACACTGCTAGAGAGCTGTGGTGGGCACACCTGTGAGCCAGGACTCAGGAGGCTGAGGCAGCAGGTTCCTAAGTTTCATAAAAGCCAGGGATGCATACTGAGACCTTGTCTCAAAAATAAACAAACAGACAAACAAACAAACCAACCAATCAATCTAACCACCACCACCACCACCATAAAGACAAAGAAAGCCTGAACCTGAGCAAACTCTCCAATTCTTCATTCTCAACTTGTGCAGTTTAGGTCTTTCAGGATGTATTCAACTGCATATCAAAGACACAAACACTCATCAATTTTCCAAATGGACTGTTCAAACTGAATTTTAGTAAAACAGCAGACATCAGGAAATATTCAATGAAACTCACCTCAAAAATCACATAATTTATATAGTTTTGTCAAGTATTTGAAACAGAACAAAGACTTTGTTCTTTGAAAACAGAACAAAGAGATTTAGTATCTCTAAACAGTTTTGAAACTTAAGCCCAGCACACTCAACTGTACTCCCACATTGGCAGCTGAAGCAGGTGGATCACAAATCCAAGGCTAATTTGAGCTACATACTGTGATCCTGTCTATAAACATGAACACGGGCACGTGTGTGTGTGTGTGTGTGTGTGTGCGCGCGTGCACGCATGCAGACACAAACAGAGTTAATTCACATCAATAACTGCCCTATCAGTCAATGAATGTTTCCTGCAACTGCCACTGACTCCAGGTCCTCTGGCCCTACACTTCCTCGTGCATGTCCATGACTGCTCCCGTGCCTGATCCACACTCACACCTAGCCCCCGGGAAGCACAGGCAGTAGTGATCTCACACACAACCGAGAGCTAACAAAGTCTTACTTACCGGCAAGTCCACACTGACGTCTGTTCCGTCCAGAAGGGACACCCTGCACGTGATGATGGACTTGGCATCCCCAGCCGCAGGAATGTGTGTGGCCGCACGCTGTGCCTCTCGGAGCCGCTCCTTTTCAGCATGCTTGCGCATAGACCGTCGGCCAAGCGTTCTTCTCAGGAAGCTCAGCATTTCTGCCAGTACAAAACCAGTGAGACTGACAGCAAGGAAAAGCAACGACTGAGTGTCAAACTAACGGTGCTGTTTAGTAAAGGCTATAGGTGTTAATTTGAAAAAGGTTGAAACACTACTTTTTATATATATTTCAAAATGTTAAATACATTTTTCATTCCAAAAATAACTTTTAAAGCTAGATTTTAACATAAAGTTTTAAAATACTTTTTAAGATAGAGCAATGCTTGTAACTTTTTTTTTTTTTTTTTTAAATGTAAGTACACTGTAGCTGTCCTCAGACACCCCATAAGAGGGAGTCAGATCTTGTTAAGGGTGGTTGTGAGCCACCATGTGGTTGCTGGGATTTGAACTCTGCACCTTTGGATGAGCTGTCGGGTGCTCTTACCCACTGAGCCATCTCACCAGTCCCGCTTGTAACTTTTCAAACTTAGTGCCTCCTTTTATAAGGAGCTGCTCTAGCAGGAGAAAGCAGTCATTCATGATGTCCATCAAGTGTCTGGGATCAGTAAGTGGTACCTAAGGTAGGTGAAGGATTACACAACAGTGCCAGACACTGATGGGGCAGACTTTTGTTGTTGTTTTCTTTTTCTTTTTTCTTTCTTTCTTTTTTTTTTTTTTTGATTTTGGAGACAGGGTTTCTCTGTGTAGCCCTGGCTGTCCTGGAACTCACTTTGTAGACCAGGCTGGCCTCGAACTCAGAAATCCGCCTGCCTCTGCCTCCCAGTGCTGGGATTAAAGGCGTGTGCCACCACCACCTGGCTGTTGTTGTTTTTCTAAACTAAGCATTCAAAATACAAATAATTATCTATTTCAGCAAAGTTCAAATAAATTTAAACTAAGTTTTTTTTTTTTTTGCTTAATGTTCTACTAAGAATATTAAAGTTAAATAAAGTTAAAATAGTTACTAGTTATATAAAAATATTGCACATTATAATTGAAAACACTAACTACAAGATTGGAAGGAAACAGAGAATGCAAACACCATACCCAGTTCTTTCATAAACCTAGTGGTTTTAGTTTTGCAACTAAGAGGCTGAGAAAAGTAAACACTAAGTAAGTACACATAAAGACAATTATTCATTCCAGGAAAAATAAGTGTAGAAAAGGGGAAACAGCCAGAGCAGACAAACAGCCCAAGTTGTTAGGATCCTCTCCCACAGCCCTACAGTAACCACCGCCAGGGAGGTGCTCCCAGCAGCAGAGCAGACAGTGGGAAAGAGCTGTTCTCATGTCACCAGACAGCTTCAATTTTCAAGTCAGAAAGGAGCAACAGGAACACAGGAAAGCAGATGCTTGGGAAAGGAGGAGGCAGCAAAATTCCAGGCACCGCTGATTTTTTTTAAGCCTCCAAATTAAGTTATTATTTCAAATAGATGTGGCTATTGATCTTTTCATAAGGGTAATTTTAAGATCATATTACTATATTAAAATTTAAATATACATGAACTAAAAAACTACAGAATATATTTTATAATAGTATTTTTACAATGTGTACTACAGATTTTAGCCCCAGGAAATAACTAAAGCCCGGAACATCCAGCCAGTCTACCAGGAGCCACAATCACCAGCTGGGCAGCTCTCCCCAGGTAGCTGTTAAATAGGTGCTCAGCCTCCTTTCCCTGTGGACTCCAGTCTTCTGATGCTTATTTTAATTAACTCCTATGTCTTCCTTTTAAGTTAGCTCCATCATACCCACAGAAAAACATCCTGATATCTGTTAGTCATTATAACTGCACTGCCAGTGAACCTTTTCTTATAATCTGATCATTATTCTTTTACTCCTTATTATAAGTACCTTGAGAGCATAATCCTTATTTTCCTTTTTTTCCCTATGAGGTATATTTATTAATTATATTGATTCAGGAATAAAAGCAGTAAATAGTTCCTTTTTTTTAAATTATTTTCTTCATTTACATTTCAAATGCTATCCCGGAAGTTCCCTATACCCCCCCCCCACCCACCCACTCCCATTACTTTCCCTTGTGCTGGGTCATATAAAGTTTGCAAGACCAAGGGGCCTCTATTCCCAGTGATGGCCGATTAGGCCATCTTCTGCTATATATGCAGCTAGAGACACAAGCTCAGGGGGTACTGGTTAGTTCATATTGTTGTTCCACCTACAGGGTTGCAGCCCCCTTCAGCTCCTTGGGTACT
>NC_034594.1:94543531-94549828 GCF_900095145.1 Mus pahari
CATTCCTCTATTGAGGGACATCTGGGTTCTTTCCAGCTTCTGGCTATTATAAATAAGGCTGCTATGAACATAGTGGAGCAAGTGTCCTTATTACCAGTTATTTTCCTTTTGATTTTTATAATACGCTTAATTTTATCACAGAAGTCTTTTAAAAGAAAACAGTATTCAAAATGCCCTATAACTTCACATTTCCTAAGAAACAACCAAATTGCTTTTCTTACTGTCACCTTATCCTGTCCTGGGAAAAAACAACTACTCTGTCTTCTAAAGAAAAACATCTTTTAGATTACAGCAAAACTCAGTATCATGAAGAATACAAAGTTCTTTTCAAAAATGCATGATAGCATAAAATAAAATATAGGTTTCAAGAAAAAACTGAGAAAGTACTTGAAGATCATAGAATAATAGGGCAAAGGAGTTTTAAACAATTTCTTAAAAGATATTTTGAAGGATAAAACTGTAGTTTAATAAACAGTTATTACAAATCACCTATTTCTACAGAGATATAGCTTGGTGATATAGCGTGTGTGCCTGCTATACACATGGCCCTATATAAGATACCCAGAACACAGTTGCAGATTACCTAGATAAACAACCCAACAGAAGAAAATGGGTGACATGAAACAGGACATCCCAGATGAGAACGCAGACACCTAATAAAGTAATTCCAGCTCTTGGAAAGCCAAAATAGGAAGGAGTGTGCTGACTTCTAGGATAACCCATAGGTCTATATACATGCAAATTCCAGGTTAGCTTGAGCTACATTAAAAAAGAAAAAAAGATATGGTTGGTAATACTGCTCAGTGAGTAGAGGTGCTTGAGGTAAAGCCTGGAAATAGAGAAGCAACTCTGCAACGAACATGCAAGTGTATCAACCTCCACACCAAAAAAAGATTCCAACAGCAGACAGGAAAATCTGAACTGAAAAACGAGATAGTAGCCAGGCATGGTGGCACATCCTGTAATCCCAGCAGTGGGGAGGAGGAGGCAAGATGATCAAAATGATCCCTGGTCACATAGCAAGTTCTAGGCCAAGTCATACAACATGAGACACTTTCACAAACAAACAAAAAAGCAAAAGAGTAAAAAGAGAAAGTTAAAAAGAAGGGTGCACCTAACAGATTTGAAGGTTTAGATTAGACATCTAGCACTGCACAAACATAAGGTCCAGAAAAGTAGCCTGTCCCTGTAAGTGGCAGGAGGACCAGTTCCTATAGGATGTCTCTGACATCCACATGCAGATCCTCCCTCTCTCCCTCCCGTCCGTCTCTCTCTGTGTGTCTCTGTCTCTGTCTCTGTCTCTCTCTTACACACACACACACACACACACACACACACACACACACACACGAAAGACTGTCATGGCTGAGGTCCTTTGAATGGATCTTCATGTAGCAGGGAAATGGAGGAAGAATGCTTATACACATTTTTATACACTGTCCTATTTGAACAAGTTATTAAATTGCATAGACTTCATGTAGCAATTCTATTTCTAAATTGCAAGAACAAAAACTTTTCTTGGCCTAACTCACAAATAAGCTGGGTGTTGATGTCATAGGCCTTTATCCCAGCACTTAGGAGGCAGAGGCAGGTGGTGGAGGCCAGCCTGTTCAACAGAGTGAGTTCTAGCCAAGGCTACACAGAGAAACCCTGTCTCAAAAAACATAAAACTCAACCAACCAACCAAACTTCAAAAACATATTTATCACAATGCAACGAATTAAGGGAGTTATGATACACACAATTGTTGTAGACATCTGTTCAATACAGTTGTTCTTTTGATTCCGGCCCTTGAGAGACAAGAGGCAGGCAGATCTCTTGAATTGGAAGTCAGCATGGTGTACATATAGTTCCAGGCCAGCCAAGGTTACATTGTGATACCTTGTCTTAAAACAAATCTATCTTGGAGTGAAAATTAAACTTATATAGAAAAATAAATGAAAAATCAAATTAATAGAAAAGTGAAAATATTATTCTACTTTGAGATATAATCCACATCCATCCATACATTCATATAGAAACTACAAAATGCAGATGTTTTAAGGGAGGTTCTCTCTGTAGAGAGTTAATTGAGAGGTCATAAGAGCATGTATTCCTTAAGTTTTTAAATTAAAAAAAAAAAAAAAAACCTTGAGGGTTAGGCAATGCAAAGGTGTCCCCATATTTCGTTCCCCCATCCTACCTGCCCCCAATCCTGGTCAGTGCTGCAGCTGGTGGATTGGTGGATTATCAGCCTCCACAAATCTGATTCCCTTTTAAATCTTTAACAGCCCTGGCTCCTCCTCCTCCTCCTCCTCCTCCTCCTGGGCCTCTCTAGCCCTGTGTTCTCAGCTCCAGTGCTTTGCTCAGCTGAAATGTCTAATTCCAGAACTTTCTTATTAATGGTCGATCTTCCTAGGGAAATCTCTGTGTACACCATCTCCCATTCTTCTTCCTCTTGAGAGAGTCAGCTCTGTATTTACACATGAAATTTTATTTCCTCAGAAAAGTATTCTCAGATCCTGTGGCTGGATTAGATGGCCCTGTTAGCAGGCAGACTTTTCTTTATAACATGAAAAGAAACTGTAATTAAATATTTAATTGACTTCTTTCTTTCTTTATACTGGCTATCCTCCCACCCACTCCCACAAAGACAGGGACCTAGTTTGACTTGTTTACTGACCAAACAGCTATCATGGCAAAGCTGCTGTGATACATATTACATATTAGACGATCAATAAGAAAACTGATGGGATAGAACAAAATGATACATTAGAAAATGGAGATATATATATAGATATGGATATAGATCTAGATATATATAGATATCTATACGCACAAATTCTAAAAGGGGATAATAAAAGAGACTCACAAAACAACTCCAGCCCCTGGAAGGCAGAAGCAGAATTCTACGTTCCAAAGCAATCTGGGAGATCTCTCTCTATATATATCAAATTCCAAGCTAGCTTGGGCTGCATGGGGAGACAGGGTCTCTAAAAGCAACTGGAAATATGGGGTTCAGAATTACAAGTCTTCTAATAACTTTAATTTCTGAGTTTTCAACAACGAGTAAGTTTTCTTTTCAATCGCAGAAATGCAAACTGAAGTGATACATTTCCTACTTAACCAAGAGCCACTTCTCCACCACTCTAAGTTCATACATTACTTACTTGCCAATTGCAAGTGCCAAGTGCGCCTCCCTTTTGGCTCTTCCTGTTGCAGTGCTGGGGACTGAACCCTGGGTATCCATGCTTTATCACCACAGGGTTATCTACAGCAAGCCAGTGATTTTTTTTTTTTTTAAACAGTAATATTGAAAACTATAGAAAATGTCCTAAAGTTATCAGTATCTTTCACCCCAGTTACTCCCACAAAAGAAAATGTAACTGAGAAACTAAACACAGGAACATTGCACACATCGCTGCCCAAACAAGTTATCCTAACAAAACAAAACAAAACAAAAAACAGGTGTGAGTATTTAGATTTAGTTCAGCCTAGAACCCGGGTTAGGTTCCCAGTATCGAAAAAAAGAAAAAAAGAAGGAAAAAAAAAAAGCGTTAGAAGAACGAAGTGGGGGTTGGGAAGAAAAAGAAAAATAACAACGATCCGAAAGCGTTCATCTAGACACATACATACAAGTTACCCACTGCGGTTGTAGTGATCAGTGCCTCAGCTCAGTGCAACTGGGGTGAGCGGAGTTGTGAATTACATTCAGAATGTCTTGGTGGGCTTATCTCTAATTCTTAAGGGGAAAAAACCCACTACTAGTACTTTTAAACTATTGCTAAACAACTTCGGAGCCTGGAGCCTTCTCGCTCTTAAAGCAGAACCCGGGAGACTACAGTAACCAGAGACGGACACAATTATCTTCTACCCACAGGAGAACCCATCATTACCGGACGCGCGCCACGCGTGGGGGCGGGGAGCGCCCTCGGCCTTGGCGGTTCCCGGGAACGCACCTGCCTCTTAAGGTTCCCAAGTTTCACTCGACCGCGAGCTAGCTGGCACGTCCCGTCCCACCGGTGTCTGCCCACGGTTCTGGCGAAGTGACACTCGAGGCGACCTTCTCCAAATCCCACAGCTACGGGGAGATCTGGGGTGACCAGAGTTTCCCCCTCACAACGCGCGAGACCCCGGCGACGCGCCCGGCCCTCAGCGGCCACCGCGCGGTATCGCCCGAAACTCAGCGCCCAGCCCTATTGGCCGTCGCCGCCACTCCCCTCCCAGCCCGCGGCGTCGCCCGGGGAGCCGGGCCGCCCACCCGGCACGGTCGAGAGTCTCGGCCCGGTGAGCAGAGCCAACTGGACACCCGAGGCCAAACTCTTACCTGTACTCGGAGGTGAACACCGTGAAGCGACGGAGACCACCGCGACTGGGACGCGCGACCCTCGGAGAGAGACGTCCAGCCGGATAGAGGAGAGGACGGGTCTCCAGAGGCGCCGAGAAATGGCGGCGCAAGGCGCGAGCCCACCCTGCGCTAATCCCCGGAGGACCCCGGCCGCCTGAGGGCACGCCCCTTAAAGCCCCATCCAAGGCCCGCCCCCCAAAGGGCGGGGCGCTCCGCTCTTAAAGGGGCAATGGCACCGCCCCTGAAATTGGCCTCCTGAGACCAGAATTTAAACTAGCAGCACTAGGTGGGGCTGACAGAAATAAAGAAAGGCAGTTCACCTTTAATCCCAATACTCCAGGGGCAGAGGCAGAGGCAGAGGTAGGTGGATTTCTGTGAGTTCGAGTCCAGCCAGGTCTACTTAGTTACAGGTCAGCCAGGATTACTTAGTGAAATCCTGTCTTCTAAAAAAAGATTATTTCTTCTGTGTGTATACGTATGGGTCAGGGAAAGATATGCCACAGTTCTTGTCTGAGAACAACCTGCAGAAGTTGGTTCTCTCCTATCATGTGGGCGCAGGGGCCCGAACTCAGGCCTTCACACTTGGAGTGAAGCATTTTTACCCACTGAGCATCTCGATGGCGCTTGGTTTTATGTTTTGAATTTTTCACTTTCCTGGTAATATGATTTGCAAATGAAACGTTGAGTTTGGGATACAGTTCAGTGGTAGGGTGTTAGACTAGCACATACCAGGCCCTGGATCCAACTCCCTGGCACAGCAAAAATGAGTATTTTCCTATTTTTAATGTAGTCTACTATATGTTTTTCTCTTACACAGTTATTAATTGATCCAGTATTTATTTAAATGTTTCCTTGCTCCCTCCCCCCAAATCCTAGAGATTAAAGCAACCTTTAGTCTGTAATGGAGAAAGAGAACAACTATGCATCAAGTGGTGATGAGAGCCCTGGAGAGAACATGGCTAGGAAAGGGAAATAACAGACTGATGCTCCAGGCACTTTGGTCACAGGAGGAGGCCCTGAGTGGCAGGACGGCATTCCATTCATTCATTCTTCAGACAGTTTATCAAAATGCCTTCAGCTCTGCAGGCCTGGAGATAAGGCAGATAAAGAAGAAAGACAGGAGTCCCTCAAGGCAATCACAGTGGCAAAAGCCCCTTGGGGGCTGAGTAGTGAGTTCAGGGCCAGCACTGGCTACATTGAGAGGTTCTGTCATAATTAAACAAGTTATTTCATGGTCACCCCTGTATGGGAGAGTGTACCTGTCGTCCTCGTGCCTATAGCCCTTGAGGCAGAAAGATCACTTAAGCCTAGAAATTGGAGGCCAGTCTACCTAACACCATCTCAGAAGGAAAAAGAAAATGCTGTAGGGTATAGCTCAGTTAGTAGAGTGCTAAAGTCCTTGGTTCAAAACATGTTTAATTGGTAAATACCTAGAGAAAAGTAACAATGGGGCGTGAGGTCTGGGAATGAAGGGTTGCAATTTCAGTAAGGAGGAAGGCTCTTAGGGCAGTGACAATGACTTCAGACCTAAAGTAGGTAAGGAAAGAACCCAGTAGACATCCGGGAAGAACATAAAGAGCAAGGGCAAAGGACCTAAGAAAGAGCCCTAGTGAAACTAAGAGCAAGAAGTACAGAAGGGCGGAAGGGTCTAGAACAAGGGTTTTATGGGATCCTGCCAGAAAATTAGTGTGTATAAAGGGAGGATGCAGCTCACTGAAACCAGAATAGAGTTTCTGGAGATTTGGCACTGTCTGTACCTGTACCAAATGCTCCTTCTGTTCCCATGATGTTGCTAGATTATTGTCAGTTACCTGTGTGGCACCTCAGCTGGGGCCAAAGGAGCAACAGCTGAGTACTACACACAGCTCTATCCATACAGCCTTGGGGTGGAGAGATTAAAAACTCAAGTTACAGCTGGGCGTGGTGGCGCACGCCTTTAATCCCAGCACTTGGGAGGCAGAGGCAGGCGG
>NC_034594.1:94550083-94589425 GCF_900095145.1 Mus pahari
AAAAAAAAAAAACAAAACAAAACAACTCAAGTTACCATACCAGGAAACCAGCATTATTTCTGCTGCCTAGTACAGATTTTTAAAGCTAGAGTAGTTCAAAAAGGCAGGGTAGGCCAGGGGATCTAGCTCACCTAGTAGATGCACACACATACAATACAGTAATTGTTATAAAATGAAATTATGCAACATCCACTTGATGGCATAATTAAGAAGAATGAGTCGGGCTGGTGAGATGGCTCTGCAGGTAAAGACACTTAGAACCAAGCATGATAACCCCAGCTTCATCCCCAGGACTCACAGGGTGGAGAGAACTGACCTCTACAGGACTGCTCTGCATATACATACATGGTCATTCATGCCCCTCAACCCCCAAAGAACTTTTTACACAGTATGATAGATGTGAATATGCTTATATGGAAATATCTTACAATGAAAAATCAAGTTACAGGCTACATCATACAATCCTACAAGCATGTTTATGTATAAATATACATTTTCCTAGGAAGAAAACATAAGAAATTGAACAGAGGTCATCATTGGTGTGATAGGGCTTCCTATAAAAGATTTACACAGTTTAAGTATGTGAGTGCTATCTTATGCACACCAGAGGGCATCAGATCCCATTACATATGGTTGTGAACCACCTTGTGTGTGCTGTGAACTGAACTCGGGACCTGTGGAAGAGCAGCCAGTGCTCTTTTACTAGCCCCTCTCTCCTTTTGACACAGTATATCTGTGTTGCTTAGGCTGGCCCTGAACTCCTGGCCTAAAATGATTCTCCTACTGAAACTTTAAAAGTAGCTAGGACCACGTGCTCAGGTCACTATGTCATTGTACCTCCGTTTGCTGTAATGGATCCGTTATCATGTATGCACCTAAAACAGTTATTGGCTGTTGGGTGTGGTGATACAGCCCTTTGATCCCAGAACTTGAGAGGCAGAAGCAAGCAGATCTCTTGAGTTTGAGGCAAATCAAAGCTACCTAAAATGAAACACCTCCCTCAAATAAAACAAAACAAAACAAAACAAAATGAGAGCTAGTAGCCTTTACTTCTTCCCTTCTTCTAATATGCAACATGGCAGGCCTGAGTGCACTTGGGAAGGTGAGGTTCAGGCTGACTTCAAGAGACATCTTTAGAACGACAATCCCAGTCTTGCTCTGGGATTACTGGAGGTGGTGGCTACAATGAAAGAGACTGCAAATATGTTTTATTCTCTGGGGGGACAGGGAGATGGCTCAGAGGCTAGAACACTTGCTGCTCGAGTATGAGGACCTGAGTTGGGATTCTCAGAACTCATGTTAAACGCTGAGCACAGGTGTGCTGCAACCCTGTGCTGTGGTGTTAGAGGCAAAACACCGTAGGCTTGCGGGCCAGCCAGGCTAGCTGGAAAATGAACAGTAGGTTCTAGGTTCAGTGAGACCTTGTTTCAAGAAAATCAGGTGGAGATTGATAGAGCAAACACCAGATGCCCTCTCCTGGCCTCTACAAGTATGAGCATAGTTGGCTGTACCAGCACATATACATTGGGCATATACCACACACATATCACACGCACAAATATTCTTTAATTTTCTAAATTCTTTTTAGAATTTCTATTTTCCCCCTTCAGAGAAGAGACACCATGTGTACTACTGACTTTAGAAATAAACATCAGGTTGAGCATTCAGCTATCCCTTCTAACTGATCACCCATTAATGAATAAATCAGTCACTGGTCTAACAATAAGTCTCCATAAAATAACCTTGAAACAAAGTCATTAGATTACTAAAGCGCATCTTTATTTTTCAATTGAACATTAACAGCTAAGTGTTTTTTTTTTGTTTGTTTCACATTTGTACCTGAACAAGTACTAAATCAAAATGAAATATAACCAACAAAATATCTGTAAATGCGTTTTGCATAATATAAATTGAGGTTAGGACTAAAACAGTTTCAATGCAAACCAGCATTTTTATCCTGTTCACTGTTGGTATGTGTGGATTGTTTAAACATGAATGGCAGGAATTCTAATTTTCACTGAAATTAAGACACACACACAATGCCTTTCAGACACACAGTAAACTGCAGTGACAAGTGCACAGTGATCATTTCTAATAGTCCAGTGTTGACCAAATTCAAGCTTATGTACTTTATGTTTTCATTCTTACCTTCGTTGCCTCTTAATCTGAGATCAAACCATATGGAAATATGTTTGTACAACTGGGAGAAAAGGTAGTCTACAACTTTAAAGGACTAATTCTATTTTGCTATTAGTTTAGTACAAACCATGAAATAGAAACAGAAATGAAAAGTATTTTAATAAGGAAATAAACTAGATCTTTAACCAAGCAAATTCTCACTCCATATTTACATATAGCACCTATTACAAGAAAAGAAAGTTCCCAAATTAAAATACCCTCTACATAAAAATAATTTTTAAACTCCTGTTTAAAACAGTACTGATAAGTATAAGCTATCAGTCCTAAGGTTAACCTACCCTGTAGAAGACAATAACTAGCCTTTCTTATTTGAAAAGTCCACAGCATAGTTTAGAATTGGTTCTGATGCTGGAGACCACTGGGTAGACAACTTTTATACTTTTACAGCAGATGTACTGTACTGGCAGATTATGAAAACAGCTTAATATAAACTGTTACAATATTATAAATTCTGCCCTTTATCTTTCATATAAACAATGAACTTGTGGTGCAGTATCTACTAAATCTTTATAGGTACTACACTGAAAACCAACAGATTTCCAAATATTCATGTGATGTCCAAAACGCAGAGCAGAAAAACAGTTTTAGTAACCAAGCTTGGCTGAAGCTAGCTGAGAGAAATAAGTCCAGCAATATAGTCAGCTGGGCAGCCTCTACTGTATTATACAAATTACAGGAAAACGGCAGAGCTAAAATCACATAGGTTACCTTTTAAATATCAAAGAAGCTATCAAGAGATCATTATAAAGCATTTAAACTTGGGGCCAATCTAATAAACTCTACCTACTACTAATCAATTGCTTTTCTGTATTTACAAAACTCTAGGATAGATATTTTTAATGTATAAATTAAATCAGTAGTAAGCATGAAATAAAGTGCTATTTGAAAAGAATTTTAGCACTGAAAAAGGACCCACTCTACAAGATTCAGGAATGAGGAATCTTGCTAACTCATTCAAATACTGGAAAAGATGAATCCAGAGAATCTTGGGCTGAATCTTCCTTCCACTGGAAGGAAGATAACTGGAATAGTATATGAGTGGAAAACAAAAAAACTTTTAAAGGGTAAACTAGGCCCAGTTGTGACTAGAGGGGATATGAAGGCATATACCAGATATATAACACATCTAGAGAAACCAGGAAGCAGCAACTATCTGGGCCAAAGGTTAAAGAAAGCTATCTCCTTGATGATCCTTGGCAGTGACGGTATTTAACACTACAACTTCTAAGTCATCAGTTATTTAGCAGTGCTAAACTTTGTAACTGCTGGGGTAGAGGAAATATGACACTAACCATGGATCACTTTTTGGTTGTTTGGGGTACATTATGATAAGTTAAAATAAGTATGGATGGCTAGAAAAGTGTCAAAACAATGAATTCCCAATTTTCATCAAGTTTAATAACTGGTAAATACTAGATTTAAGGAAGCTATTGAACAAATCACTCACACCTATGGGCACTGGTTTAAAGAGTCTTCACTCAGCTGAATAAAGCTGAAAGCATACAAGCCACCACTGTTACAAGTCAGGAGCGTTGGGTCCAGTAGTCTTACTATTCATGTCATTGTAGATAAAAAGGGAAACACATTAGCACAGTCAGAGGCCTCTGCACATCATTACGGCAGTGGCTCTTAGGCATGGGTTTCACATTCTCACAATGATACCCTACTGGTGGCTGCAACACTGACAAAGCCTGGGAACTTTCCTCCATGGTGAACACACACAGCAGAGCACTGAGCCTAACACAAGAAATCAATTACTAACAAGAAATCAATTACGTTACAGTCAAAACAGTATATACAATTTTTAAGAAACATTTCTAGAAATAAAACAAAGCAATGTGAAAATGAATGTACACTATATCTGAAATATGCTTTGATAGTGACTGCTCATTTATAATGAAATTCCATTTCTTCCAACATTGCATTTTACATAATGACTTGTAATACTCTTCTTTTCAACCCTTTGCAGATTTCTTTTCTAAAACACATATACTTAGAATCAAGTAACAACTCTAACATTTGAAAGATACATTCATTTTCTTTACAGCATGAAAGACATACAATTATTGTTTTATCCCTTTTAAGGAATGAAATTAAATTTAACAGTTTTAACCTTCTGTTCATAGAAAAATATTTTCTATATATCATTTACATAATAGGAAAACTCTACAGTGTTTAATTGAAACTTTTATGACCTTAACAAGGCTTTCTTTTTCATCTTTACACTGTAAATTTTACAAGGCTCCAGGAAGTTAAACGTTTGAACTCTTCCTTAACAGTATAGTTTTAACTTGCAATATTGCTAATACTTTTCTGCAAATGGTGTACTTGCTTATGCACTTAGCCATACCTAGCCAATATAGATGGGCTGCCATCAAGCAGCTATGACTAATGGCTGCCCATTTACCTTCGGAGGACTAAAAAAATAAACAATGACTTTAGAAAACAACAGTATACCATAGTAGAAAAATGTAAATAAGCAGCAGCACATTGGTATATGGAAACAGAAAATAACCTTATGGTATCTACTCAAAAGAATTCAATAAGGCATGAAAATCAAGTAATTGTGGGCTGGAATATATGGGTTGTTGTTTCTGTCAACATAGAGAAATAAAATAACTCCTACTAAGAGTAAATGAAATCCATGCAAAATAAGAAATGTGGTAAAAAGCCGAACCCAAAACATGTAATTCTGGGATTGATTTCTTTTACTCTTAAAATTGATGAAATTATCTATTAGCAATTAGCCCTCTAAAAGTTTTAGAATTACCTAAATTTCTTTGCATGTAAGTAATTCTCTAAGAATTTCATGAAAGTTGCTACACTTTGTGATCACACTGAGACACAAATATCTGTTAATAGGTTAGTATTTCTGATAGTTGATAAATTCAATCCACTTAGTTATGAGAACACAGCTGTTTTACTTGGAGGAAGCACCACACATGGTTCTAGGAATGGCAGTTGGACGTTTGGTGCAAGTGTGGGATGAGAGCAATGGTAACACAAAGTACTTGCTTTCTGGACACAGCACCTTGTATGAAAGCAGACTGTGGGATTACATACGTTTTGCTATATTACTGAGATATTTACTCCAGCAAATATTTATCATCATATAGTTACTATAAACGACTTATATACAAATGACAAACTTCATCAGAACTACAAAGTAAGTACTCTAAAGAGCCTGTAAACATACCCCACATTGTTGTAGTATAAACAACTTACATGAATTCAAAACTACTTTGGCAACTTTACCATCAGATATTTTAAATATTCAAAACACAGACATTAAATAGCATATTGCTATAAGTTCATGTTTCCTTCTCTCTTTCTGCTAAACAAGCTATATTTCTATCTTATCACATGTTCACATGAATATATTATTTTGTAGATAGGTATAAGTTCTAAATATCAGTTCAATGTTTTAAGTGCTTTACAATTGCTTTCCTACTTGCAGTTCAGTTTTATAGTGCATGTGTATCAGCCTAAAAACTTCACAACAGCTTATGCTAATTGGCATCACTTCTGAAGTCTCCTTTCAAACTTCTAAGGTGGCACTGGTTCCAAGTGACAACTGAGCATGCCTCCCAAGTAGAAATAGGTAAACTTTACAAGCACTGATCATAGTCACAATTTACTGAAGTTACAGTCTAATACAGCAACACTAAAGTGAGAATTAGAAAACCTGAAGATGACCAGATTCTGCTAAATTAATTGCTGGGCCTGTGGTCCTTCCTATAATAATAAGGACATAGAGACTGAACAAAATCTTTCAAATTTTTAGCTCTCAAGTACTACTTCTAGTGAGACAAGAGATTTTTTTTTTTTTGACAAAAGATTTTTTGCTCAAGTAACTCATTAGACATGGTCAGACGTGCCAAGAGATATAAACAACCCCATGGTTAAAAGTCCATTCAGTCTGTGGACATGTCTTTATGAAGTACACATGCAAATCAATGCACTGATCTTTCTCTATGAAGGCACGTACAGTAGTACCCAAAACTTTCAAGCAACTGCCCTGATGGCTCAGCATAAGTGCATGTGAAGTCAACTTTCAAACACTGTTTGTTACCTTTATTCTTAAGTCAAAATGATCAATCATTACCCTTTCCCAATTACTTGACCCAGCAAGCTACACACAAGCTTTTCTTGGGTTGATTAATCTGCCTCACTTTTGAATGAATGGATTAGTTTAGCAAATACAACCTATTCTTTTTGTGAATGCAAAATCTACTTCAAAAGATTGCTACAGGGCAACTTGGCAGTGCTGACATAACCAAATGCCCAATAAAGGAAACAGAAAAGCCATGTGAATTTAGAGAGGGAAGTTTTTCACATTTACTTTTAGTATGTAAAAAACTCCAGACTCACCAATACTGACTTTTCACTTGTCCGGAGAAATGCATTCTTTCTTGAGTTTGTCGGGGTGTGGACGTACAGGTGGTGAGTGAAATGGAAAAGCAGTTTGATTCAAGAAATTTGGGAATTGTCACACAATATTACATCAATATGTATGGAGTGTAGCACTACCTGGCGTATGAAAACTAGCTTTATTTCTAGAAATCTATTTAGATTAATAAACTGATTAGATGCTTAGATGTAAAGGACTGTTATATGTTAGGTAACTAGGAAAGTTTAATTAGCATATCCATATTAACAATTTGTGAAGGCTACGATTAGCTTAGGATCCTAATAAATAATCTAAAAGGGATGTTTTCACATGTAAAATACTAATGGAGTATAGTTCTCAGGCAAGAATTGCTATGAGAAATTTAAATTTATTTCTCCCCTTGTCACTTAAAAACAAGCACTGCTGACTTAAAAGGCAACAATGCTAACTGCCAACAGCAGTGTTATCTACAGAGATGTACCCAAAGCTTTATATTAAAGAGCAAATGAATCATGACATTGCCCTTCTACATAGCTTTTCTCTTTCGGTCTATGGTTGTCACCTTCTACCCACATGGCAAGATTTAAAATTTAAGCTAAAATCGACCAATGAAATAAAATAGCTTTATAATGTATAGATCTCCAAATCGATTTCCCTTTTTAACTTGTAATGATATCCTACCATCCTAAATTACATTTGCCTCTGGGTAGAGAATGGAATGTCTGAGCAAAATTATAGTTCATTGACTTAAATTGTCTTGCATGTGAAATCAGAATGGGGTACTTCTGTTTGATGTAAAGATATGTTTATTTCTTTCTTTAAAAATAAGACAAAAATATTTATAAGTGACAATTTATTTGGTACCCTGGCAATTAATATTTAAATGCTGAATTTTACTATTATAGATTCTGAATACATGAAACAATAATTCATATTTTACTAAAGGTTTTTAAATGTATATCATTCTCCCAACTAAATAGTATTCCAAAACATCTAAGATTGGAACCTATGTTTTATTAAGACTGCAGAAGTAATCTGAAACCACTTGAAAATGTGTCTATTTTAACCATATCTATATAAAATAACACGTGAAAAGGTGAGCAAGTTCTCACATTAAATGGGCAATTTTAAAAATTTGTCTCTATAGACTTAAAACAAGGAAAACATACACATCTGCAGTGGGAGATGGATCTTCCATCAAGACGGACTCACTGACATGCTTATCATTTAATAGGTATATATAAACCATGATGACAAGAAAACTGGCATTTTACTATTATGAAGGGTCACATTTAGAGAAAGTCAATAGTGTCTAATTCCTTGTATAAAGAATCCCAATGAGAAGAGCAGTGTGAAGATAGACTGATATGACCTAGAATGATGCTTCAGGGCAACACTTTAGTTATAGATGTTAATATTCCAACTAATTAACTTTGTCACTATAACTTAGAGTACCAATATATTTATCTCTAATACACATATTAAACAACACTTTTTAACTTAGGATAAAGTAAATATGAAATTTGAATAAACCGTCTTTCAAGTTACGCTGCTAAACTTTAACCCCTGTCCCTCAGTAAAGGAATGTACAGATTGTGAACAATTCCATAGCAGCAGATGCACTCTCAACAGAATACAGAGATCCTGGCTTTTATGGCAAAGTCCAAGCAAGCACTGAGTAAGAAACAGAATGTCTTTACCCTTCTTTGTATAACTTTCAACATAAGAAGCTGGTTTTTAAAAACACTGTGAACTTATTAAAAAGTCATAAAACTATAAGAATGTACAGTATACATACATACCTCCTATGGGGTCAAATGAGTGCCTTTTCATTAGACAAAGATATCTCAAGGCACTTAAGGGGTTAAGACACGATGCATGCATTCCTTTACATCAAGAATGTGAAATCACATGATTTGGAATAAGCCAACCTTATGATAAATATAAGTTACATCATTAAATCCAAGAAAATCCATAGATTCATAGTTAGTTTTCTGAGATGCTGGTAAATGGACACTGTGCAGCATTTCCTGGGAACAGCACGTTCCAATGTTCTTCACAACAGCAGGTCCCTACAGGGATGGCAGGGAAGATGTGCTGCATCCACAGGCAGTGTACTGGCTAATGTTGAGAATGGTATTGCTAACATTTGAAAAATAAAATCTGATAATCAGAAGAGAGAGTACATGAACCACTGGGAAAGACCAGAGCAGACTCCTGATGTTTATTCCTTTTTGCTTTCAAGGTACAGGTGTGTAAGAGATGAGAATACTGAGCCTTATCTGTGGCAATTCTACCCGAGGGGGCTGCATGGCAACACCTCAACATTCCATAAATTACCCTGAACATATTCAGTTTCCACTCTTTGTTCAGAGCAAAGCACAAAATGGTCAACCATGTGAGTAATAGGTTTTGAGTGACTTTTTAAAACATAAAGTGCAGTAGTGCTGAAGTTCTCGACGTCTTTTGAGTTCTTCACTTTTTGTGTGAGAGGCCGTTTCCTGCAAGCAGTATTACGGCACAATGAACGTAACAAAATCAGTTTCGCAGTACTTATTCCAACCTTTTTGTTTTATTTATTTGATGATGTTGTTAATGGTTTAACAAATCCTTCTTCATAAACTTTCAGAATAGCTTCACATACAAATCTGTACTGACTCTGAAAAACACAAGGAGAAAAAAAAAAAACAGGATCACTATAACAAAGTCCAGAAAACCAAAAATTAACATCTCACTTATCTTGCTTATTAAAAAACTTAAAAGGTGAAACAGAACAGAGTTAGAAGTTTTACCAATGGGTAAAAAGTTAAGAAAAACCAAAAACTCTCACATAATACTTCATTGCAAAACCCAAGAGACTGCTAATAGGAATGTTAAAATACTGAAACTATAAAGAGAAATTTGAAAGTATCTAACAAAATAATATTATTTTACCTTTGGAACAAACATTCTTACTTCCAGAAAATTCAATTCAAAAGATAAGTTAGAAAAAAAACCTGAAAATATATATTCACTTCTTTAAAATAAAAAAGTGGAAACCATTTAAGTTGCCATCAATTTGCTATGCAGGTAAGGTTGTCCTTAAACTCACAAAGATCCTCCTGACCCTGAGTCTTGAGTGCTGGGATTAAAGAACAATGATAAGTGACAGACTATTCTGATAAGTGAAAACAAGCAAGGGATTTCAGATAGAGAGGTTTACTAACACTTGGAAGACTGAAGCAAGAGTTCCATAAGTTCAAGACCAGCATAATCTACATAATGAATACCAGAACAGCCTGTTTCAAGAAGACAAAGAAAAACAACAACAACAACAACAGAAAGGCAAGGAAGGGCTCAGTGGGTAAGAGCACCCGACAGCTTTTCCAAAGGTCCAGAGTTCAAATCCCAGCAACCACATGGTGGCTCATAACCATCCGTAACAAGATCTGACGCCCTCTTCTGGAGTGTCTGAAGACAGCTACAGTGTACTTACATATAATAAACAAACAAACAAATAAATAAATAAAAGAAGACAAAGAAACAACAACAACAACAACAAAAAGGCAAGGAAGGGCAGGGGAGAGAACTCAGCAGGTGAGCATACTTTTTGAAGAAGCATGAAGACTTCGATTAATAGCACAGTCACCCATGTAAAAAAACACTGGGCATTTTTAGATGTGTTATAAACTCAGTGCATCTGGGCAGAGACGGATCATTACGATTTACTGGCTGCCAGCTCAGCTCAGGGTACAGTGAAAGACCCTTTCTCTGTAAAGAATCAAGTATGAGTGACAAAGACTACATATATCTTCCTCACATACACTAGCACATTCAATCTCTGTCTTGGTTTCTCTGTGTCACATAAAACAATATTAAAAGGTGAGCGATAAAAAGAATGTATAACATTTATAAAAGGAAAATATAAATATATATTTAAAATTTACTGTTAAACTTTTTCAAGGAAGAAAATGACAAATCTTTAAAACGTTTTCCTGAGAGAATGGCGGGAGGTAGCAGAGAGGCGCAGAGGTCAGGATCCACCGAAGAACAGACTCTTTCTTTCTCCTCGCCTCTTCTTCTCTAATGATTTATTTGCTTTTATTTTTTTCTGTGCACTGTTGCCATGTCTGTGTGAGGGTGTTGATTCACCAGGAAGTGGAATTAGAGACAGCTGTGAGCTGCCATGTTGATGCTGGGAATTGAACCTGGGTCCTCTAGAAGAAAAGCCCAGTGCTATTTAACCACTAAGCCATCTCTCCAGTCCCCACCCTTCTTCTTTTATAGATTTAAAAACTGATACAATCCTAAAACAACAACAACAGTGCATGTATCAACCTGATGATACAAGCACACTGACCAGCTATTTGCAGGGATTTAAAGACAGTAATTGATTATGTTTTGGAGTTACATCCAAAGTTCAAGTAAAACCAGGAACTCTTTCATAATCAGCACTGCCATTTTGAAACTATGGCAGGCCATGTGAGATAAAACAGAAGAGTACTTTTAACATTCTTAGTCTAACAGCTGTCCTAGAGAAATTGTATTCTTGTTAAACAAGAAAGGAGAAAAATGTAGATAAAGATGTTAAATAAAAAAATTATGTCCTAATCCACATTATATCATGGACAATTATGTTCAGACACATGACAGTTTAGAGAAATATATCACTAGTAACAATACTGCATCCCCAGAACTCAAAAAGTAGCATCTAAAATAACAGAACCAAAAATTACTGGAGAAATTAGTTTCCAAATCTAGATCATAAAATAAAAAGCTGGCTTAGCAATCTATTCTGCTAGCAAGGAAGTTAACAAAATTATTATGGTTCTAGGAAAAGGACTTAGAAACTGAAATTTCTGCTGGCCAAAACAGGATAATTTTGGGCAACATCAAGAAAAATATTGAAAACACATAAAGTATGTTTAGATTCACCCCCCCCGCCCCCGCCAAAAACAAAACAAAACAAAACAAAACAAAACAAAACAAAACAAAACAAAACAAAACAAAACAAAACAAAACAGGGTCTCACTATGTAGCTCAAGCTTTACTAGAACTCACTATGTAGACCAAGCTGTCCTCAAACTCAGAGAGATCCTCCTGTCTCTGCCTCTGGAGTGCTAGGATTAAAGGTGTGCACCACTATAACCAGTTAGGTTCACAATTTTTAAATTGTATCAAAGCAAAGCCTGTTGTTGGGACTGGAGAAAGCCAGTAAACCCACAGTGAGCTTTGAGCAGGTGCAGGAGCTAGCTCAGTGACAGCCCTTGTGTAGCATGTATGAGGCCCTGAAATCCTTGCCAGCACTGGAAAACACAATGAAAAAGAAAACAGCACCTGGAAATCAAGGGAAAGAATTAAATATTTATCTTCTAAACAATTATTCTAGACTGGAGAATGGCTCAGTAGTTAAGAGCTACTTTTCCAGAGATCTTGGGTTTGAGTCCCAGCACCCATGCGGTGGCTCACAGCCACCTCTAACTCTAGTTCCAGAGAATCTGATCCTTCTTCTCACCTCTAAAGGCATATACATGATGTACATCATAATGTGCAGGTAAAATATTCATACACAGAAAAGAAAAATAAATAAATCTTGAGGAAATCATTCTTTTTTTTTTTTTTTTAAGATTTATTTATTTATTTATTTATTATATGTAAGTACACTGTAGCTGTCTTCAGACACTCCAGAAGAAGGAGTCAGATCTCATTAAGGATGGTTGTGAGCCACCATGTGGTTGTTGGGATTTGAACTCAGGACCTTCAGAAGAGCAGTCGGG
Source organism: Mus pahari (assembly GCF_900095145.1). Lineage (NCBI taxonomy): Eukaryota > Metazoa > Chordata > Mammalia > Rodentia > Muridae > Mus > Mus pahari. The sequence goes on from NC_034594.1 coordinate 94,562,429, forward strand.
TGCTCTTACCAGCTGAGCCATCTCACCAGCCCAAAATCATTCTTCTTAATAAATGAAGTGGCCTAGCTCATTGTGGATGGTGCTTGTTCCTAGGCAGGGAGGCCTGATCTATATAACAGTGGGAGCTCAATATGGACTTGGGGATAGTCCAGTAAATAGTAAAAATCAAAGAACAAACATAATGCCATCACTCTATACTCAATGAATTATGGATGGCAGTATTGATCACCCAAGTGCTAACATCACACAAAGAAAGATAATCAAACATCATGTGCATCTTGAGGAATGAATTCCCATCCAAACTGCTCTAGCCTACAGATCCATCTGCCAGTTTGTGGAAAATTCAGAGAACACTATCTTGGGAATATAAACCAAACCAACTGCGACTCTAGCAAATGACATAATACAAGTATTGTTTATTAAATCAATTGAAAAAAAAAACCACCCCCCTCAAAGGAACAAGAGGTGTAGAAAGCAGGTTTTTTAATTATAAAAATTTAGAATTTAGATATAAACTAATTCAAGTGTGTAGGCCATTATTGGAACATCAATTTCAAATAAAGTATAAAAACAACCATTATAATTGTTAATGGCTCAGCAACTTCCACGGGGTACAGATCTCACACTGCAGTCTCAAAGAGATATTCTATACATCCCTCATCATGGTAGTATTATTCAGAATAGTCAAAAGCTAGAAACAGCAACATGTTCACTGATGGAAGAATTATTACACAAAATCTACTACAGAAAACAATGGAATATGGTTTAGCCTTGGAGAGAAGCCAGATTCTGACATGGGTACCAAATGGAGAACTGTGAGAATATTAACTTTCTGATTAAGGCAGTCAGAAATACACAAGTGCTATGACTCTACTTATATGATTATTTATTATATTAGTATTTATTGTATGTAAGTACAGTGTAACTGTCTTCAGACACACCAGAAGAGGGCAGCAGATCTCATTATGGATGGTTGTGAGCTACCATGTGGTTGCTGGGATTTGAACTCAGGACCTCTGGAAGAGCAGCCAGTGCTCTGAACCACTGAGCCACCTCTCCAGCCCCCATAATCTAAGGTCTAAAAGACCACGGGTATGAATTCAGATTAATGTACCCAGCAAAACAACCTGCTATAGTTGGAGAAAGAAAAACTTTCCATGATACAAACAGGCAAAATGAATTTGTGTTCAATAAACCAGCCTATAGAGAATACTGAAAATAACACTTAGTACAGGACAGTAATTATTGGGAAGCTATAATTAATGAAGCGCAGGTATAATACAAATAGCAAAATAAGTGACTGCCATCAATACACACCTTTCAATAACAATTGTAAATATTAGTGGCCTCAACTCTCCAGTTAGAAGATAGAAAAATCCATCTTTTGTTGTCTACAAGAAATTCACTTTACCTTTAAAGATAAGTACCTCCTAAAGTAAAAGGACAAAAAGGTATTCCAAACAAACGAGACCATAAGTGAAGAAGCACTGTAGCCCTAATATCTGACAAAGCTAATCAGAAGAGCTGAGGTACACCTTATTCTCATCACCGGACAATTAACCAAGAAGACATTATAATCGTACACATAAGGGCACCAAACTGTGCTGCATCACATTTCATAAAAGGTGACAGCAGATGCTGGCGAGGATGTGCAGAAAGAGGAACTCTCCTCCACTACTGGTGGGACTGTAAGCTGGTACAACCACTCTGGAAATCAGTCTGGTCGTTCCTCAGAAAATTGGACATAGTACTACCAGAAGACCCAGCAATACCACTCCTGGGCATATACCCAGATGACGTTCCATCATGTAATAATGACATATGCTCCACTTGTTCACAGCAGCCTTATTTATAATAGCCAGAAGCTGGAAAGAACCTAGACGTCCTTCAATTGAGGAATGGATACAGAAACTGTGGTACATTTACACAATGGAGTACTACTCAGCTATTAAAAACAATGAATTTATGAAATTCTTGGACAAATGGGTGGATCTAGAGGATATCATCCTAAATGAGGTAACTCAATCTAGAGGATATCATCCTAATAACTCAATCACAAAAGAACACACATAATATGCACTCACTGATAAATGGATATTAGCCCAAAAGCTCAGAATACACAAGATACAATTTGTAAAACACATGAAACTCAAGAAGAAGGAAGACCAAAGTGTGGATACTTCAATCCTTCTTAAAAGAGGGAACAAAATACCCATGGACGGAGTTACAGAGACAAAGTTCGGAGCAGAGACTGAAGGAATGACCATCCAGAGACTACCCCACCTGGGGATCCATCCCATAAACAACCACCAAACTCAGATACTATTTCAGATACCAACAAGAGCTTGCTGTCAGGAGCCTGATAAAGCTGTCTCCTGAGAGGCTCTGCCAGTGCCTGACAAATACAGAAGCAGATGCTAACAACCATCCATTGGATGGAGCACAGGGTCCCCAATGGAGGACCTAGAGAAAGTACCCAAGGAGCTGAAGGGGTTTGCAGCCCAATAGGAGGAACAACAATATGAACTAGTCAGTACCCCCAGAGCTCACTGGGACTAAACCACCAATCAAAGAAAACACATGGTGGGGCTCATGGCTCTAGCTGCATATGTAGCAGAGGATGGCCTAGTCAGTCATCAATAGGAGGAGAGGTCCTTGGTCCTGTGAAGGTTTTATGTGCCAGTATAGGGGAATCCCAGGGCCAGGAAGCAGGAGTAGGTGGGTTGGTGAATATGGGGAGAGGGGAAGGGGGTAGGGGATTTTCAGAGGGGAAACTACATTAGAAATGTAAATAAAGAAAATATCTAAGAAAACAAAAAGAAATTATAATTACATTTAACTGAGATAGTAGTTTTGTTTTTTGTTTCTTTGTTTGTTTTTTGTTTGTTTTCTTTTTTTGGTTTTTTGAGACAGGGTTTCTCTGTATAGTCATGGCTGTCCTGGAACTCAGTTTGTAGACCAGGCTGGCTTCGAACTCAGAAATCCACCTGCCTCTGCCTCAGGAGTGCTGGGATTAAAAGCGTGTGCCACCACGCCCAGCTAGTTATTTTTTTAAAAGAAAATAATCTTCTCTTTTAGTTACATGATAAAATATTTATGCCATCCAAGATTTGCTTTAAATAATGGGAAAATGAATAACTGTACAAATAAAACTAGTGGGCAAATGTTGGGTATTTATAATGTTTTTATTATATTACAGTGTTAACTTTTGAGTGTGAAATTTTGTGTATTTAGAAGCGTAGAAAATGATGGGTACTTTTTAGAGTAGTTAGGCCAGTAAGCATCAAGAAATCATGTTGCCACTAACTATGCCAACATTCTACTCTGCTTTAATTAATACCAGAACCAGTCTTAACACAAGTTCTAAAATTTCTTGATTCTTTTGAAGCAAAATGAAAAGTCAGTGGAGAATATAATAAATAAGTAGTTTAATTTCTAGGAATTTTGTCATTGTTATGTAATTTAAGTTCTTAGGAAAAGGGAAGGCTTTCTACAACAATGGTAGTCCTGAACAAAGCTCTACGCAGACCTCCAGTTTAGGGTTATTCTCACAGGCAACATTCCTCTTGACTAAACAACCCAAGACAAGTGCCTCTACATCTAGCAAAGCACTCACAAGTTAACATGTTAAGCCATGTGCACACTGACAAAGCTGTTCTTGTGAAAGGACAAATAGTAAATGGTGCAGACACTGTAGGCCACATGTGTCTGTTGCAATTTCACTCGCCTGTTGCAGCATGAAAAGTAGATAGACATGGCACACATACAAAATGAACATGGCTGTTTTACACAATTATTTTTATTTATAATACCAAGAGCTATTGACTATTATACTATAGAGGAACAGTTTCTGAGTCAGAATTAAAACGATAAGGTATAGTTTAGGGGCATACTTGAGGCACACGCTTGTCAGGAAGCTAAGGCAGGAGGTTGCAGAGTTGGAGCTCTAGGTCAGACTGGGCTACATAGCAGGACACTATCATATATATGTACATTTGTGTAAAACAAAAAAAAGCAATAGAATGCAGATTATTAACAAGATCCACTGTGTTTAGGAGGCAGAGGTACAAACGAAGCACAGTACTCACAGGTGTTTGGATCATCATGGCTCTTTGATCTCTCATTGTTCTTACAATGTCTAGTGGATAAACTGGCTGATTGCATTCAATGAGACACATGGCAGTTTCCATAGTAATAAGAACCCCAGTCCTTCCAATTCCAGCACTGAAAAAGGACAGACGGATGTGCAAAGTATTAGTGGTAAAATTGCTAAATTTGTGGCTTTTCTGCAGAAATAGCAAAGCATCAAATCACAATAAAGAAAAACAATTTTCATTTTAAAGTTTTATTTCATACAACTAGCAAGTCAACTGTTTAATATTTTAAATCCATTTTAAAATGCAAAGCAACAAGGCAAAATAAATCATTAAAATATACATAAAATACAAGCATGGCTTTTTTCACCTTATGTAAGTTAATGCTTTAAACAAAGTTAAATTATATCAAATTTACCATTGAGATACTTAAAAAAAAAAGTATAACCTACAAACATGACTATAGTAGCTACTGAAGATTTCTATAATGTAAAGATGCATACATCTCACCTTCTTGACGGCGCATCTTGTTTTGTTTTTTAAATTACTTCATGTGTGTAAGTGTTTTGCCTGCATGTACATAAGTGCACCATGTGCCTGTGCCTATGTCTACTGCCTGCAGAGGCCAGAGCTGACAGGAACTTTAGCTGGTTGTTAGCCACCACGTGGGTCCTGAACCCTGGTCCTCAGAATGAGAAACAATTGTCTTAAGCACTGAGCCATTATCCCTCCAGCCCTGACGCTGGACTCCTAAAATTTTTTTTTTTTTTTGGTTAGCATACAAAATGATTAATTTCATGACTTTTTTTCTGCATAACATGTCACTTCCCACTACCTGTCCCCTTTTTGCTTTCATATCATATGCAGATATTTAAATATGTGTATATTTAAATCTAGATTCTCTATGAGAGAAAACAGGGCCCCTTTTGTTTGTCCCATAACTTTCCCTCTTCCCTTTCATTCCTTTTCTTCTTCTCCCCTTCTTACTTACATGTATTTTTTCCTCACTAAATATCCACCAAAAACCCAAAAAAATCAAAACCAAAATTTTTTCTGAACCTGATCTACAGTTCTATCAACTTTCTTATAAATGATAAATTTTCATTCTTCTTTACACTGAATTCATTGTACATATGCACCACATTCCTCTATCCATCTATCTGTTGATGGGTATCTAGGCTGGTTCAATATCTGGGCTATAGTAAATAGTATATCAATAATAAATATAATAATGTACATTTATTAATAATATATTAAAATAACAATAAAATGTAAGCATATCTATGATATATTGAACTGGCATCAAGTGGTTAAAGTATATACTAAACTGTGGAATAGCTGGGTCATATGGTAGTTTAATATTCTAGGAACCTACATACTGATTTTCACAGAGACTGTAACAATTCATATACTCAGTAGTTGTGAATAAAGGCTCCACTTTTCCCATATCCTCACCATCATTTCTTATCTAGTTTCTTAAGGATGGCCATTCTGAGCGGAATGAGATAATGACAAACAAGTTTAATTTTCATTTCCCTGAAAACTAAAGGATGTTGAACCTTTTCCATATATTCATTGGCTATTTGTGTTTCTTCTTTTGGGAACTACTAGTTCAACTTATTTGCCTATTTACTAAGTGAATATTTTGTTTTGTTCCATCTAGATATTAATCCTGTCAGATTTCCCGTTAGCAAACAGCATCTCTTCACTCCGCTGATAATTTCTTTCATTGAGCAGAAGCTTTAAAATGTGATCCAATTCCATTCATCAGTACTTGCCATTACTTCTAGAGCTTTTACACGCTCAGAAAATGCCTGCTTGTATTATCACGTTTTATCCATAGCTTCCTCTGAGTTTCTGGTTCTCAAGTCTTATATAATGACTTCTGATTCATTTTACATTGATATTCATGAAGCATGAGAGGAATGAGTCAAGTTTCATCCTTTTAAAAGCAGACATCCAGATTTTTCAGCACCATGTATTGAGGAGGTTGTCCGGTTACTTTCTGATAACTCAACATTAACTAGTCACTTGCAAAGAAAAGCCAATTGAAGAACTGACTCCATCAGTTTGGCCTATGGGCTTGGGGAGGTATTTTCTTAATTGCTGATTGATATAGGAGGACCCAGACTAGTGTGGGTAGTGCCAATCCTAGGTGCTCCAAGGCTATTTAAGAAAAGTAGCTTAGCAGGTCAGTACAAGTGAGTGAGTAACCATTGTGATGCTTCTTCAGCTTCTGTCCCCAGAATCCTGCTGTGAGTCTTGCCCTGACTTCCCTCCGTGATGGACATAAAATAAAATAAATTCTGTACCAAGTTGTTTCTGATCAGTGTTTACTCACAGCAAAAGAAAAATCAAACTAAAGCAGAAACTGGTACTAAAAGTGAAACATTACTGTGATGAACTTGACTATGTAGTTTTTATGCCTTGGGATGTCTTATGAGAGAAAGGTGGGGGGTGGGGGGGGGTGGAGCTTTAGTCTGGAAAAGACATTGAGTGCTTGAGTTGTAGGAAAATGATGTTGAGAGAAACAAAGATAATGGAGGCCTAGCTTGTGAAGTTTCAGAGAAAAGTTTGGAGTCCTTGAAAACAGTCTATTGGGGCTGTTGATATATTTTTAATTAAAAATTGGCTGTTTCTAATCAGCTGGGGATGAAGAATAATCAGTGATTATCAAGAGATCAACACTACCCAAGTAAAAACTATGTTGTCAACACTTGTAAAATGATAGATGTTCTGGGTCGAGTATTCTAGCCACTGGTCTGTGTCTGTTCATGCCAGGATCCCACTGTGTTTGTCACCAGAGCTATACAGTAAAATTTGAGATCATATACTATGATAATCTCTGATTATGATGTTTTGGTTTGTTTGTTTGTCTTGGTTATTTGGGATCTTTTTTGCTTTCATGTGAGTTTTAGGATTTTCTGTTCCAGTTCTGGAGAATGTCAGTAGAATTTTGACAAAGATTACATTTAGCCTGTAAGTTTCTTTTAGTAACACAGCCATTTTACAATTATTATAGCAGCCCACAAGTATGGTAGGTCTGTTCATCTTTCAGTATCTTCAATTACTTTCTTCAGTATTTTAGCATTTTTATTGTAGAGGTCTTTAATCGCCTTAATTATGCTTATTCCTAGGCACTTTATTAAAGCTACTGTGAATGAACTTCCCCACTGAATTCTTTGTTCACAAGTTTCTTACTGATCTATATGAAAGCTACCTATATTTGTTTGATGTTGGTTTTTTTCCTTTTAATCTTGCTACTTGGTTAAAAGTGTTATTCAGAGCTAAGAGTTTTCTTATGGAGTCTGTAGGGTCTTTTAAAAATCATATCACGTCGGGCATGGTGGCACACGCCTTTAATCCCAGCACTTGGGAGGCAGAGGCAGGCAGATTTCTGAGTTCAAGGCCAGCCTGGTCTACAGAGTGAGTTCCAAGACAGCCACAGCTACACAGAGAAACCCTGTCTCGAACCCCCCAACCCTGCAAAAAAAAAAAAAAAAAAAAAAATCATTATCACATGACCAGAAAATATTTACTTATATTTTCATTTTCTTGCCGTATTATTCTAGCTAATATTTTGAGATTATACTGTATCAAGCATAGAGCAATATATTGGAAATGTGAATTGTCTACTTTCTGATTGTAGAGAAAATGTGTTCAGTTTTTCTGCGTATGGTATTATGTTGACTACAGGTTTATTGTAGTCTTTATTATGTTGAGGGCATGGTTCTCCTGTCTATCCTTTTTTTTTCTTTTTCCTTCCCTTCCTACTTCTTTCCCTTCTTTTCTCCTATAATTTTGCTGGTTGTTGTTTTGGTTGGTTAATGTTTGCTTTTTTCTTTTTCCCTATCTGCATTAGGAATTCACTGACTTACTTTGTTAAACAAGATATGATGAGTTTAAATATCCTTTGCTTATTTAGTCCTCTTGTGAAAGCAACTCTATCCTGTGCTCTCTATTGTTCCTACTGCCCTGTGTTTCAGTCCCCTTTCAGTATCTTTTGCAATGCTGACTTAGTGGCCATACACTGTTTTAGTGTTGAAATGTCCTTATTTCTGTTCTATTAAAAGGTAGTTTTGTGGAAAAGAGCAGCTTTTTTTCATAAAAGGGAGACATAGAAACACAAAAGTTTAATACCATTTAACAGAAATGACAACAGGACACAGACACAACACTACAGTAAAACGGCGTGAGGTGAGAAAGGTAGAGGGACACAAGATGGATCACAACTGGGGGAGTCACTTCTTTGGTGCCCCTGAGGCCCTTTGACAGCTGACCCATGGCTCCAAGAAATACATCCTGAGGAAGTCCAGCAGGTAGCAGCATCACTGAGGGAGCCTGAAGCTTATTCAGCATAAATATTCAAGAGTGTCTAGACTCAAGGGTGGAGGGTCAGAACTGTAACACCAGGAGCAGAGTTCCTTAGGGCATACCCTCTTCTCCTAACACTATGAGGCAGGTCCCCTCAAACCTTGGTCATTCAAGACACAGCAGCACCACACCCCACTGCCCACAGCAGCTTTGCTCGCTTGGCTACAAGCCTCTCCCTGTGAATGTTTTCAGAGTGACTGAATCCAGAAGTGGGAGGAGGCCGAGGGAGGAGCTGAGGGCAGGAGTCAATGGAGGAGGAGGTGTGTGGCTTGAGCTCCCTCCTAGGCATCCTGGAGATTGCTGTTGCTCAGGAGCACCTGCTCTCCAGGCTTGAAGGCTGGCATCCCGAGGTAGGGGCAGTTGGCACAGCGGAAAGCATCACCCAGATAGCAATTTCCACAGGCTGACTTGGGCTGAGAGCTCTGCGCCTTGGACTGCTCCCGCTCCAGTTCCTCTGCAAGACCACAGGTGCAATTCTTACAGGCCTTCCTCTTTTTCCCTTCCCCACATGAGTGAGCCTTCAGGGAGGCTGGGTCAGGATTCTTCAAATCCTCTGGGTCTAGCAGCTCATCTGAGTCGATGAGATCCACGCTGTCATCCTCCATGTCATTGGCTGAGAGGGTCCAGAGCTTGGCAGCAGCAGGATCCACAACAGGCTTCACTGAAGATGACTTCTTGTTGGGCAGCTTCAGCTGGCTAGAAGAACCCACTTCAAAGTTTGGCTTCTTGCCAATGACAAGGACTGAGCGCAGGCTGTCACTGTGGTAGCCCAGGTGCTCCTGCATGGACTGCACCTCCTCAGGGCTTAGGGCCTCCCGCTGCAACTCTTTTATTTCCACAAGGCCAGAAAGAGTCAGGGCTGAACACAGCTTAAATGCCGGCTTCATTTTGTCATTGTTAACTTCAGTTGTCTCCACTGGTTCTTTCAGAAAAAGACATCCCCCTGGCCGGAGGACCCGGGCCATCTCAGCCAGAGGCTCAGCACTGTGCAGAGAGGTGCTTCCCAGGACTACACCCGACAGAATGACATCGAAGCTGGACTCCTTATGAGCAGACAGCAACAGCTGGGTGATGGTTTCCATGAATACTTGGCCCTCACTGCCAGTTAACTCTTGCAGTCTATACACCAATTTTTTTAGGGCTTCCTCAGGAGATGATTTTTCCCAGAACACTGCCACAAGCTGGCCAGGGGAGATCCCAAACTCCTCCATTCCTGCCGTGCTGCTGGACCTGAATGTTACTTCCTCCTGGCCCGCACACCAAGAGCAGCTTTATTAGCTATTCAACATCAGGACTTGAAATATACTATTCCATGCTTTTATGGCCTTTAAAATTTCTGTTGTAAGATCTAATGTTACTATCTCAACCATGGTATGTGTTTAAGTGTTTTGCCTGCAGTTATGTATGTGTATCACATGCATCTCTGGGCCCAATGTCTTGGACTAGACTTAAAGACTTATGAATTACTATGTGGGTTCTTGGAATCAAAGACAGGCCTTCTGCCAGAGCAGCCAGTGGTCTTGACTAATGAGCCATCTCTCCAGTCACTATGCTTGCTGTTTTAAGTGAGGCACGGTTTTAGTTTTTTTTTTTTCCTCTCTTACAGTGTTTGTCTTGTTTGGAAAAGGGGCTCACTATGTTGTACTGGCTGGCCTGAACATCAAAGATCCTACTACCTTTGCACCAAGGTATGTTCTACTATGCTTGGCTCTTCTATAGTTTTTAATATTGCTGTGTTTTTATACTTTGGCATCTTGAGTATACTGTACTATGAAAAGGTTCTCCCCTGGTCATGTAATTTGGGATTCTAAATACCCCCTGGGCTTAGATGTTCATTTCTTCCCTAGATTTGGAAAACTGCTATATATTTTCATTGAATAGATTTTCTAGATGAGATTTTAATGTTGATTCTTTCTACCCCACAGATTCCTGGATTCTGTCTCTTGATCATATCCTACAGTTTTTGAAAATTGTGGTTGTCACTTTTTGTTTGTTTGCTTTTAAACCACCAAGTTTGCATAGTATTCTTCAGCATTGCCCACAGTCCTGGTGTTCTTTTATTGCTGCTGCTTCATCTAGTCCATTAGTGATGCAGTCTACTTTCTATGTTTATTAATAATTTGTTCCACCAAAGTTTTCATTTCCAACATTTCTATTTGTATTTTGTACATCTCAATTTCCTTGATTAATTTCTTATTCATGTGTAAGCTAACTTTTCTATCCTCTTGTTTACTTTCTCCTCTATGTTGCCAGTTTTCTTTTCAAGTCCCCATGTGAAATTCTTAGTTCATTCATCTGCTTGTTTGTATTTTCATTAAAGTCACTAATGATTTTTACAGAAAAATGTTTGAATTTATCCAACATTTTACCTGTCTTAGTATGTTTGAATTTAGTAATTAAGGAGTATTTCTGTGTCCTAATTTGTGTCTTTGTTGGTGTGGATTCCTGCTTGGGAATCTTCCTCCCTAGCAGGCTATTTTTGCAGGGTAAACCCCCAATATTACTCAGGGAGATGAAAACAAATTGGTAACCCCACACGAATGTGATATAGAAACATAGTGAAATTTATTAAACTCTAAAACACACCCGCAATGACCAAAGAAGAAAAAAAATGACAAAACGAATGTTAAGTATACTCTGAAGTTAAAAATCATTTATAGCAAAGGTGGAAATTGTAATGAATGGGATAAAGAAAGAAAACAGGAAAGGAGAGAAAACAGAGACACAAGGAACAGTGCTAAGTAAAAGGAAAAAGAAGACTATAAATAAGTTATAAAATGGAGGAGGAATCCCCCACTAGAGCAAAGTGGAAGAGCTAGCCCCATTAGCATGGGCACAGGAGAGCTGGGGGGCTGATGAACTCACATACTGGAGTGTGGGAAGGGGCAGGTTCTACAGAACCAAAGCTGTAGGACATCCATGACACAGGACAATAAAAGGATACGCAAGTGATGTCCAGGCAAGGATCCAGTATTGATGCTGGAGCAGAAGCCAGAGGCCTTAAACCATTGCAATGACTCATTGCAATGACCATTTGCAAGTAAGGCTGTTTGGAAACAGAGTACACTGTGTGACGCGCTGTAGCTCCCAGAGTGAGATATTTTTTATTTCGTTTTGTTTTTGGGAGAAAGTTGCAAGGGCAGAGGCCAGATATGGAGGGATGAGGAGATAAGTGGAATTGGGATGTATGATGTAAAATTAATAAATAATAAAAAATATTAAAATGAAGAAGAGGAGGAAAAAACAGGAGATTAAAAAGAAAAGAGCTTGGTGAATAATGAAAAACAAAACCAGCTAAACATAGAAATGGAATTAAAAAAATAAAAACACAAAAGCTATGTTTTGTAAGATGGGGTGGCAGTATAGTATACATGTGCAGAACTGGTGGAGGATCGTGAGGGTATGAAGACCAGATTAGGTTATATGAGACCTTTTCTCAAAAATGGTAAAATAAGAAAACATTAAGATATTACCACTAAAAAAGAAAAAAAAAAAAGATATTACGACTAAAGGTATATATTAAGATATTACCACAGGTAACCCAGTGGCAAAAAGAAAGATGACACTTTGGATCTGCTGCTATTCATAAGGGTTAAGCTTCAGAGGCCCACGGGGTTCTTCACTGTATTAGCTCCCCTAGTTTGTATACTATCAGTCTCTGCTGGCCACACTTAGCTTTGAAATGTAAAACTGAAAAATACATTTCTGTTTTTATAAATTACTGAGTTTTAAATATCTTGCTATAGCAATACAAACACAAGGAAATAATGTTAGTATTTCATCATATCCAAGTTACCATCAATTATAAGACACATTCCAATGAAGAGATATTAAAATAGGAAAACCAGAAAAATAACTATTGTTTCCTGCACCATTATATTAGAATTTTCTCCATTGTCTACCATCTATCACAACAAAAGGCCAAAATACAGACTGCATTCCCAAGAATGTACTTATTCATTTTTTTAAGGACAGGAAATAAAGTACCTGCAATGAACAATAACCGGCTCTTCTTTTCCAGCCCTCTTGTTTCGTACATGACAAACAAAATCCAGAAAGTCACTCGAATCATCAGGTACTCCATGGTCAGGCCAGGCTGTGTACTGAATCTGAGTGAGTTGACGGCTCTCATTTTTCTAAATGAAAATGAGAAGTTACACACTTTGACTTAGGAATTACCTTTAAAATATAAAATTCATGCCATTTTAATTTTAGAAGGAAAGTAAAACCACCTTTCCTTTTTCTCATGCCATTGTGTATAAACTCACTTAATTACAACATTCGAGCACAAGGAAGACATTTCACAGAAATAGTTGTATCCTTGTAAGTACTAGCTACTTACATTGCTATACTTTTTTTTTTTTTTGGTAAAGGTTTTCTGAGACACAGTTTCTTTGTATATAGCTTTTGGCTGTCCTGGAACTAAGTCTATAGACCAGGCTCTACTCAAATTCATAGAGATTCATAGAGATCCACCTACTTCTAACTCCCAAGTGCTAGGATTAAAAGTGTGCACCACCTGGCAACATTGCTATACTTTAATAACTAAATTTTTATATCTATAAGGCATTTTGAACAGAGTAATCAAATAAATAGGCAGAAATAAATTAAGTTCAGAAAGCTGCTTAAAAGATTACCTAATAGGGATTCCACGTGAACAAAGATGGTAAAGTAAACACTTTTGTGAGTATGAACAAAACTTGAGACAATTATTTCATGACAGGAATGACATCAAAGCCCCAGGAGAATGAAATAGCTCAGCAGCTAGGAGTGCTAATGGCCAAGAATGACCATCTAAATTCAATTGCTGGGACCCATATTGTGGAGCAGACAGCAGACTCCTCTAGGCTGTCTGCTCTCTCTGACCTCCACAGGCACACCATGACAAAACCACAAACACTTGCACACACATAAATAAGTATAATAAAACATTTAAATACAAAAATCTCTCAAATACACAAATTAATAGAGGTCATAAGAACACAAAGTTAAATAAGGATTAATTGTATTTGGCCAGGGTAAAGGGGGCAATGATGGATATAATTAAAGTAAGAACTTTGGCTCAAATCCTCAAATCCTAACTCTCCAGTTCTGGAATTTAATATTTCAGAGGTTCTTTCCTTCAAGTGAAAAGTGAAAGGACACCTACAGCTCCACAGCATCTTTAGGTTTAAAAGGTTTCATGAAAAGACTAAATCGTATCAAATTACTGACTCATACACTTTAAAACAGAATATAACTATCATTCAACATCACTCAGTCTGGGGACAGCCATTTATGTTAAAGGGAGATTATGAATGAAAAGACAGGTATCAACTCAGACCACCAAGGCCAAGTTCTCAAAAAGACAAAGGGCATGAATAAGAGAGAAAGACGTAAGACAGAGGCTAAGGGAGAAAGGATAGGAAACAGGAGAGGGGGAAGGAGTATTTGTCCTTGGGATGGGGGTGGGTGGGTGGGTGTTGACAAAGGACTGCTTATGGACAGAGAGGAGACAGACTTGGCAGTTTATAAAGGTAAAAGGGGAAGAGTCAGAGTACGATAATTAATTTAAACTGAGCATGTTAATTAGGTGAGCCAAGGAGGCTTTAGATTGCTGGACTTCAATACTTTGATAGATGGATTCGTAGTCAGTTTCAGAAGGAGAAAGGAAATGAGCCTTTTGGGCTAGAACAGGAATGAAATCTAGCAAAGCAGGGTAAATGAAGAAGAAGGGCAAGGCTTGCCGGGCTGGCTAGAGCCCCTTCAATGAAGGTAAAAGTTAATCAAGACTTTGGGAGTGGAAGCTGCCTATCTACTATCTATCAGTGTATGTGCATTTTTATTTCATTTCATTTTATTTATTTATTTATTTATTTATTTATTTAGGTTTAGGTTTAGGTTTTTTTCCAGACAGGGTTTCTCTGTGTGGCCCTGGCTGTCCTGGAATTCACTCTGTAGACCAGGCTGGCCATGAACTCAGAAATCCGCCTGCCTCTGCCTCCCAAGTGCTGGGATTAAAGGTATGCACCACCACTGCCCAGCATTGTGTATGTGCATTTTTATGTTGGGTAGAAACTTCGTTTTTTCTTTCTATTCGGCTCAAGCTAGGATTAAATACTTGCACCACAACACTTAGTTAACACTGACAGCCATTTTAAACAAAGCCAAAGGAAGAAAGTAACTGCCACATAAGACTGTGAAGGCCCAGGTCTCTCCCACCAATACTTAAACAAGTGAGGTAGAGCCTTACTGGCTCTCTTATAGCCAATAAGGAAGGAGCCTGATGATGTGCTAACATATAGAAAAGGAATCTGACACTAAACGAAGCTAAAAATTACAGGGAGAAAACGGCTAAAATTTATTCAAATAAGAATAAATAAGGATATACTGACTAGCTTATGATATAATGTATCAATCTGTAGGTTAAACATTAAGATAGTTCTTTATTTTAATCTTTATTTTCCTAAGTAAATAACCAAGAGGTAGGCAGGTGTGTGTATATTGTGTGCATAGTGATTTCTATCTTCAACATAGTCCTTTTTCTTAGAGTCTAACTATAGATATATAAAGCTATATCTAGCCATGACATTTTTATTTGTATAACCAGAGTACCTCAGAACTATGCAAAGATAAATTAAGTGTATGTATGTATGTGCATATGTGCGCACTATGTATATGTGGAGGCGAGAAATGTCATCAGGCATCCTGCTTCATTACTTTCTTCTTATTCCCTTAGAACAGTATCTCTCCCTAAACCTGGTCATTGCTCAGAGCTATGGTAGGTAGAACTCAAAAAGTCCCAGGGATCCTTCTGTCTAAATTCTCAGTGCTGGGGTCTGAACTTTCCTTATGACCAATCAGCAAGTGTTCTTTTGTTTCGTTTTTAAGAATTATTTATTTTATGTATGAGCACACTGTAGCTGTCTCCAGACACACCAGCTGTAGCTGTCTCCAGACACACCAGAAGAGGGTATTGGATCCCATTAAAGATTGTTTTGAGTCACCGAGTGGTTGCTGGGAATTGAACTCAGGGTCTCTGGAAGAGCAGTCAGTGCACTTAACCTCTGAGCCATTCCGTCAGGCCCCAGCAAGTGTTGTTCTTAACTGACAATCCATCCTTCTAGCCACCAGTTGAGTAACTTTTGTTTCCCAGTAACTAGTCTCAGACTAAAAACATTTTCATTTTCCAAAGTCTTTACATCAGTTCTTATACACAGACACTCTTGACTTCTTACCTCTTGGTTAAACAGTGTCATCTTCCTGAAGATATAGGCCGGGTTTCCTTCTTCAGAGTGGCAGGTGACTTGATAGCATCCATAGGATGAGCTTTCTGTGGGTTCTGGCCAATATTGGTGACATTTAACCTGATTGTTAACAGATTCAATACAGAAAATTACCTATTTAGACATAAATTTGAACTCTGCAACTTTCAAAATGATCTAATTTTTTAAGAACTTTCAGATTTATAGGAAAAAATTCTTATGCATCTTATAGCTACTATTATTTTCGTGTGTACACGTGCATATTGTATGAATATTACTGTGTACATATATGATTATGTATGCACACATATGTAGCACTGTGCTCAATATTGGGTATCTTCCATCACTCGTTACCTTGTTTATTTGAGAAAAGGTCTATCACTATATTTGTAGTTCTTCAATATGGCTAGNCAAGCTGGCTGGTCAATGAGCACAGGGATCTGCTTATCTCTGCTTTGGCCCTGTAGCTCTAGGGCTACAGATGCAAGCTACCAGATCTAAATGGTATGTTGAGTGCTGGGGCTCTCAAGTTAGGTCCCTATGCACTTTATTTATCCATCTTGCCTGGCTGTTCACCGACCTTTAAAAAAAACCTTCTCTAAACAATCTGTTTGGCTATATCCTGATAAGAGTTTTATTACAGGTGTATAGGAACATGTGTATATGTACTATATA
This sequence comes from Mus pahari, assembly GCF_900095145.1. Classification (NCBI taxonomy): domain Eukaryota; kingdom Metazoa; phylum Chordata; class Mammalia; order Rodentia; family Muridae; genus Mus; species Mus pahari. Next base: position 94,578,816 of record NC_034594.1, read on the forward strand.
ATCCTAGCTCTATTTCCATATCACTGACCCATTTAAAGTGCAACTGCTTTCAGTACAGTTCATAGAAATGTGTAACCATTCCCCTAAACACTTAGTTTATTTTCACTGTGCCATAAAAAACTCATATATTCTTTAGTAGCTGCTATGCTTTCTGACCCATTTCATTATTTTTCCCAAACCTGGACTTAGGTATCTACTAATCTACTTTCTGTACATATGAATAGCCAACCTGGGATGTTCCATAAAAAGAGAATCATACAATAATTTTTGTTTTGTTAACAATTTCTCACTTAGCATAATGCTCTTCAGTGTCGCCCAAATTTTATTATCACTACTTCAGGCACTATTATTGCCAAATATTCTTCAGTATTAAACTTTAAACTTTTTAAACTTTAAACTTTAAAGTATTGATTTTAAATAAATACAATGAAAAGAATGGTAATATTTGTGTTGCAGTATTGTGCTGGTAAAAGTCTTAAGTATTTACCTGTAATGATTCAAACTATGGAACCAAAACAAAAGATAAAAGGCTACAATGTAACTTGAAAAGAGCCCAAGTAATGTATAAGATTAAACTATAGCTTACTCTGCCACGTTCGACTTGTGTGGTCAACATCACAACCATGGAGGAGCCTTGTTCCCAAGTCATTTGCCAAAAATCTTTACAAGTGTGTGGTAATGGTCCTTGACAAGCAATGTACTGATTTATAATACTTGAAGAAGGAATTTCCATCTAACAAGAAAAAGTCATTAAAATAAGAAATAATCTTCATTAATAATTTTTCTTGTAAAAATGTCCAAAGTAATACTTATTCATTATTTAATTGATGGAAGAGGAATTTAAAGCAAATCTTTTACAGGCACTACCTCCTTTATTTTTTATTCCTTTGAAACAAGGTCTCACTATGTAGCCCAGCATCTGAACTATTATAGGCATGTACCACCATATCTCATACTATTATGGCTTAAGAGGCAGCGTTACAGAGGACCTTGTTTTAAAGACAGAGAGTTTGTAAGAATATTTTTAAAAAGTATCTATAAATAGTTTATTGGTAAATTTCTAAGGAAAAAAAATTCTGCCATTTATTTTAGCTGAATTGTGCTCATTAAATAATGTGAAGAACCATTAATATTTAAGTTTGTTTTTAGAATGAAATAAGACAATAAATATAGAGGAATCACCACTGTACATTTGAGGTTGATTTCAACAAGCTGATACCTAGATATAGCAATTTAGAAAACCCCCAAGGTACCTGAGACCTGAAGTCTCCCCCAAAGCCGCTCCCCGCTGATTACCAGAGGTAACTTTGCTTTTTTACTTCCTAGTACCTCTGTCACACAAATAGTTTGTACAAAACAACTATTTTTCTATAAAACCAACTTTATAATAGTAGCACAATATTTATGGTGTTGAAAGATAATACCTAAATTAGTACCTAATTTCTTTCTTCTAATCGCCCTCCTTAAAAAAAAAAATAGTGTAACTTATATAACTTACATTTTAGGCATTGTTAATGTTTGTTACCAGTAGCAAAGTAAACTGAGCCCTTCTCTAAACCTGACATTTTTAGCAAGTGAAAAAATATATCTACCTATAAGGTCAAGAGGAAGAAATGAAAATGCTGGATTAAAAATAAAATGTATGCACACCTCAACTTCTGACGATACCAAACTGCTCCCAAAAGAAACCAGTCAACATTTTAACCAACAACACACAGGAATGTAGTTATTTGATACTTGCCAATATAGCTATAGTCCCTTATCCATAGCTCTGAAAAGACCAAATAGTCTGAAATGCAAAACTGGTTTTGGTGTTTTGAACCTTGTCCTAACTTGAAAGCACTTTAAAGGTGACTTTAATTGAAAGCATTTGACAGCAAAATGTGACTTTGACTTAATCCCACTCAGAATATTTATATAATATCAGTATAATAATTAAAGGGCCCCTATTCCATAACCTGCTAGGGATATTACTTCCTATAGCACTGCTACAAGGACTGAATAGTCTTTAAAAAATAAAAATCTAAAAATTTTCAATGCCTATGAATACTTGAAGGCTTCAGATAAAGAACTATACGTGTGTATGTTATCATCAAATTTTTGGACTTTCATTTTCAGAGATAAATAGTAGAACTTCTATATAGTTTAAATTTGTATTTTGTTTTATAAATTTAAACTTTCATTTAACTGTGATACTTATTTTTCTAAGTTTCATAATATTATTTTGGCTTTGCTTAAAAACAAACAAACAACAGCTCCACAAGTCTTTATCTAAGACCAAAAGGAGGAGCCGTGTGGCAACTTATATCACTCTCCTCCTATTCCTTTGATAAAGGGGCCTCATGATTATGCAGCAAGCTTAACTGCTTTATAATCTCTGTAGCCCCATAATTGCTAAAGTTCTTATGCAGCTTCAAAACAGGAGGTGGGCTTTGTTGATTATCCTAGGCATACAGAGGAAGAGACCATTTGAGTCACTGGATAAGCATTTTTTTTCCAGATGACATCAAAAGGCAGCTGTTTCATTCCCCTTTTATACTTCCCACATGCAACTCCGATTACTGTACAGTACCATATCCTTTACATTTTCATGTTTATTGTGGGTAACTGCACCATTTACAATCACTGTGATGAAGTGCTGTATAGAGTTCTTATGTACATGAAGGTTGCAATGCTATTCACCATGGAGAGAATGTAGTTTAGCTTTCTTCAGTCATGAATTACACTTCAAATGCTATTGGCTATGCATTCAAAGTTAACAAAACAATAATGTTATTATTAAATAAAGCTTTAAATGAAGCTGTGCACTGATTAGCTGATGAAATGAGACTATTTACTTATAAAGACCTAACTACCTACTTGCCTTAGTAATGATGATTCGCTATTACCTAGTTCATCAATTGCACAAAGAATCAAGGTTAGACTTTCAATAAAAAGGAATTAACCTTCAAATTCACAATGGTTTTCAATGACTCCCAACAACAAAGGCATAACGAAAAACTTACATTTATATAGTTTGCATTGATGTAGTCTTCATTACCTCTTAAAAGAACCCGTGTAGCATCATCTGAAAAAAATTAAAAAGAAACAATGGTTTCTTTTTCTGTTTTGGTACTTGGGATTAAACCACTAAAGCTATATCACTAATGAACCACACTCTAGTAATAAAAATTTAACAAAGTTTTATTTAAAAGATGAAGCTTATAATTGTAAGAGTTAATAGATACTTACAAGGTGAGATATCTCTGTATCTGTTTTTGGAACTATTCTGAGGTAATTTGGCACAAGACATTGTCATTCCAGGCTTTTTCCGGTAGAGTTGCTTTAAGAACAAACAAACAGAATCAGTCTGATACTGATGAGCCACCAAGAGCTCTGCTGCTTTGGCACACTTGTTTCCACTGCAGTGGAAACTCCGTCCGTCCTCTGTGCACACCATGATACCTTTCACAACAGTCACGTGCTGACCCAGAGCTACAGGCCACTATTGGTCATTTCTGACATGCAATACGCATCTATGATATTTTGAAAAGTTGAAAACACTTTTGCTCACTAAAGTATTTCAATAGCAAGTCTACAGAGAACATTTGGCTTTATTTTAGTTTGAAAGTGTTCAAAGGTATACTGAGACATTTTCAAAAAAGAATGGATGCATGTCATGTCTTAGCATGTTTTATTATTAACAGCATTTATATACAACATATTTGTATATGGGCATCAATATTTTAAAACACATGGGGAAATTCCTGGTTTTATTAAAGATAAACAAATTAAGATAACTATGACAGAATATTGCCATCTACAAATGTGTTAGACTAGATTTATAACTATCTTGGATTATACAACCCGTGGGCCACAGGTTGGACATGTCTGGTTTAAATATAGACTTTCAAATTAATATATACTCACTAATCAAAATAAGAGATTAACAGCCATGCCAGGGAAAGGTGATGCATAGCTCTAATCCCAGGACTTAGGGGGTATGGGCAAGTGATTCTCTGAGTTTGAGGCTAGACTGGTCTACAGGCTGAGTCCCAGAACAGCTAGGGCTACACAGAAAGGGCCAGCATTATAGAGAAAGACCCAGTCTCTGGGGGTGTGGGGTGTGTGTGGGGTGTGGGATTATCAATCAAGAAGCATTCTTTTTCATCTCAGATAATGATCTCAGAAATTATAAGACTATACACACAAAAAAACTAGAAAAAGATTAAATATTACAAACTATGAATTTTAAATACAAGTTATTTTCTTAACTTTTGCTTATTCTTACTTTATTCATTTTTTTAATACAAGGACTTTGCTACATATAGCTAAGGATTGCCCCCAAATCATGGAAAATTGTAATACTGTGATACCCAATATTACAAATGATATGTGCTGTGACATTTGGCTTTGCACAAGCTTTGAATTTATAAAACAATACTCTTATCTTGTAGTTTCCATACAAAAGAACTAGTAGATTACATGAAAAAAACATATGAAATGTGTTTACTTTTACTACTTTTATATATTTTGAGAGGGATCTCACTGTACAGCTTAGGCTGGCCTGGAACTCATTGTTCTGGGCTCATCTTGAACTGAACGACATCTTCCTCCCTAGCTTTTATTCTTCTTTTAAAAAGAAACTTATCTGGGCAGGAGAGATGGATCAGCAGTTAAGTGTACTGACTGTTCTTCCAAAGGTCCTGGGTTCAAATCCTAGCAACCACATGGTGGGTCACAACCATCTGTAATGAGATCTGATGCCCTCTCCTGGAGTGTCTGAAGACAGCTATAGTGTACTTACATATAAATCAATCAATCAATCAATCTTAAAAAAAAAAAAAAAAAAAACCTTATTTATACAGTCATAACCAGTATTGTGGGAATAATTTTTAAAAACTACATTTTAGAATTCTTCAAGCTAACATATTCTAAGCCTATCATTTTACCTTATAAATTATAGTGCACAGTAGATTAGGCCCTAAACAACTCTCAAATTATTTAGCAAATACTGATTTAATAATACTGATACAAGGTTATCACTTACATCAAACTGTGCCAGTACTGTTCCAGTGATAAGCCCCTCAGCTAGCTGGATCATTGACTCCCGCAAGGAATGGTCATCTTGATGGACACTATCTAGTGGGGCTTTCTCAGGAATATACTGGAAGTCTGGTTCACTTTCTAATTTTTCTTCCACTACATCATATACAGCTAAAATAAAACAAAAAAAAAACACGGTAAGAATCTTAATAGAATTCAGTAAGAAATTGCTAGATGTATTCTACAGATTCAATAACTAATAATTGCATTATATCTGATTGATTCCTTTGTGTAGGAAACAACAATGACTGTGGGGTCGAAAGGCTGTGGGGTTGCTATTCCTTTGGAAAAAAGAAGGGTTTTTTAGCCATCCATATACTTAATATCTGAAGACACATTAAGAAAATGAGGCAGGACTACAGCAGTTAAGAGCACTTTCTGCTCTTGAAGAGGACCTAGGTCCAGTTACCAACATCCACCTGGCAATTCACATCCGCCTGTAATTCCAGTTCCAATGGATAGATGACCTTTTCTGACATTCTTGGGATCCTGGGCGCATGGGGCAAGTATAAACACACACAGGAGTGTTCAAATGTGTGATCATGATCATGCAGACACACACAGACAGACAGACAGACAGACAGACAGACAGACAGACAGAGACACAGACACACACACAAAAACAGAGTTAATAAATACAAAAATAGAGAAAATGAGGCATTTTGACCTAGAGATCTAAATAGACAAGCCCTTAATTTCTAGAAAATGGATCAATGGCATAGACAGAAGTTTATACACCATTATGTCTAAAGATATGCTGGCTTTGATCATATGATAAATTAACACAAAGCTGAATAAATCAGCTCTATATTCTCTCATCCACCTAGTCACTAAGCATCTTTCATGTTCGAGTTAGTATAAGAGAGCTCAGATCTTAGATGCTGGGCCTATAAATGCCAGGCCTACAACTTATCCTTATTTATTCTCCCTCTTAGCTCCATTTAAAGAAAATTAGTTTTACATGTATGGGCGTTTTGCTTCAATGTAGGTATGTAAAACAAGTGCATATCTGGTGCCTATGAAAGCCAGAAGGAGGTATTAGATAACCTGGAACTAGAGTTATAGACCACTGTAAATCACCATGGGGATATTGGAAGACAAACTCTGGTCCTTTGTAAATGTATCAAGTGCTTGTAACTGCTGAGCCATATCCAGCTCCTTGACTATTGTTTAACATGAGCTCTATTAACACACAAATGAATGGTTCATCCATATGTAAACCTATATTCTCTGGAAAAGATTGCCTCCTCTTAGCCATCTTGCTGGATTAGGAAACATCATGTACTATACTTGAGAGAAAAAATAAGATGTGACAAAATCCACACTGAAAATGAGTGGAGGTCTCCATCTAGAATAATTCTTTACAGGGCCCTAGCTGGGTTCCTCCTCGGTTTTAAAATAAGAAACATCTGAAAGTGCAAAAAGGCCTTTGCTGTTAAAGACTTTTGTTTATATTCTGGCTCTGTGACCATTATGAATCTATAAACAGGAAATAGTCTTTGAAAGTATTTTCAACTCTAAACTGAGAGTAATGTACCTATCATATTTGGTGGCTCTGAGGATTAAGGAAAAACATACACAGCAGCTTAGGTACGAAGAAAATCCCAACAGCTACTGACTGTTGTCACTGAGTGCCACAGGAGCTATTATCAGAAGAGGACAGAAAAGCCAAACTGAGAGATTGCTGTTGGTATAAAATTGCAGCTACGACACAAAACAGACAGTATGAAGCCTAAACAAACAAGTTCCTCAGAATCAAAATGAATGTCTGTTACTGCCTGTTTAACATTCTTAGAAAGCCAATTCAGGATTATACATGGATAATAACAGAAAATACAGAAAAGAAGATGCCTCCTTTTAAAAGTATAAAAAGGGAATTTTTCTTTTCTCTATGCAACATCTCACTGTAACATTCTCACTCATGAATATAACAGATCTGAATTACATCTACGACTCTCCTGTGTGTCTCTTCTGTAATAAAGATATCCTCCGTCTACATTCACCCCTTTTCTGTTTTGTTTTGTTTTTTGTTTTTTCAAGACAGTGTTTCTCTGTATAGCCCTGGCTGCCCTGGAACTCACTCTGTAGACCAGGCTGGCCTTGAACTCAGAAATCTGCCTGCCTCTGCCTCCCAAGTGCTGGGATTAAAGGCATGCCTCACCACTGCCTGGCCATATTCATTCTTTTAAGATACAAGACTGTATAAGTACCTCATGCTGTTTATATATCTGCTAGTGGACATAGCTGGGTATATAACTTGGGTACTGAGAATGGTGCTATAGTGAATATAAATGCAGATAATGCTAGTAATATGTGCCCCCGATAAGAGTTTGACATATTAGTCAAGAGGGTACCACCTACACAAAATGTAGTTAACAGTATTTTTCTTTGTTTTGGAATTTTCTAGAAGCGACTATACTACTCTTAGAGTGGATGAAGAGGGAGGCCACTATGGGTATGGTAAAATAAGCAGAGAAAAAAAATTGAATGAAGGAAAGTCATGAGTTACAAAAAAAAACAAGAACTGTTTGCAGAGCAGAGGAAACACAAGTCCACAGACCTTAAAGTATGTCAGGTTGAAGACTTGGGGAAACAGTAAGGACTCCACTGTGCATCAAAGTTGAAAGAAAGTGTGACTGGGAGACGGGCAAGCTAAGATTTTGAATTTTTTTTCTCCGATTATGAGAGAGAGCACTGTGGTTTGAAGAGGAAACTGACATGACATGTGTATAGATGCTGACTCAGGCTGCCGTGCCCAGGAGAAAACAGCAACAAATGAGGACAAATCCTCAGCGCTTCAGACTACTTACCATTAGGCCGAACTAGGAGCACGAGTTCCCCAGAATGTTTCTCACAGCTAGCTTTAATAAACAAGACTACTTGATCGTGGGTATGTTCTGCAATGTCCCGATCATTTATTAGTACCACTTGGTCCCCTTCATTTAGTCGAGGGACACAGAGGTCAGCCTGTAATATAATGTAGATAAGTGTTCAAATATGTGCCCTGCATCCTGAAAATATAAAACTTACTCTTTACAGAGTATAGAAAGAGAATTAAAATTACATATAAAAAAGCATGCATGCAAGGGTAGAAAAATGGATACCATCTCAAAAAGTAAAATAATGAGAGTGACTGAGGAAGTTATCAGCCTCTAGTGTCTCTCTCCCCTCTCTCTCTCTCTCTCTCTCTCTCTCTCTCTCTCTCATACACACACACACACACACACACACACACACCACACCACACAATCTTTTACTTGAAAAAGCAGAAATTAAGTTTTCTTTTGAGCATCCTATTTTGTTTTACAGCTTCACTGAAAATTCAAATTCCTTCCTCAAGGCCTATTATGTCCAGAAAGATTCAGATAAGAAATATGTCAAAATGCATACATACATTTAGGCAGTCTTAATTTTGTACTGTTTGAATATATACAATTTCAGTTCCCACAGCTTAAAGAACATCAGTTTCTGAATCACATCTTCCAAATTTTAGTTTTCAGAATATAGTGTCTTATTGCATAAACTATACATTTGCAGCTAGTGCTTCAGTCCAAAAGTTTGTTTCTCAAAATGGAGCACTACAGCTGCAGAGAAGCCTCAGTGGTTAAGAGCACTGGCTGCTCTTCCAGAAACCCTAAGTTCATTTTCCAGCACCCACATGGGGCTAAAAACTCCTCTGTAACTCCAGTTCTAAGAGGGAATCAGATGTCCTCTTCTGGCCTCCACAGGCATGCATATAGTGTAAAACATAAATTCAGGCAAAAATAAATATAAAATAAAAATATAAATATACATAATATATAAATAATAAAAATAACAAAAATAAAAATAAAAATGAATCTCAAATCTCAAATGTTTATATAGTTCCTTATGTAAGGAAATGAATCTATATACCAGTTTGATTCTACACTTTTATAAATGCATATTTAGGATACCCATAATAAAGCAGAATGGTTTCTAAAGTATTGGGAGAAATGCTAATTCAGCAGAAAGCACTGTCTTCCCATATTACTCTATGGGTAGCATGCAGTCAGAAAAGAAGTGCTCTATGTATAGGGGATATGAGTCCTCTATGAGGCTTTTACTATACCCATCAGCAGGGATAGAAACTTGCAAATATTTAACCTGCCTTTTGCCAGATATAAATTTTGATTTGCATTTCTTTCTGATCTGAAACCCTAGATATTAGACAAGTTTTCTAAGAGGAATAGACATTGATTACAAGACTTCCATTTGTAGCCGGGCGGTGGTAGCACAGGCCTTTAGTCCCAGCACTTGGAAGGCAGAGACAGGCGGATTTCTGAGTTCGAGGCCAGCCTGGTCTACAAAGTGAGATTCAGGACATCCAGGGCTATACAGAGAAACCTTGTCTCGAAAAACCAAAAATAAAATAAAATAAAAATAAAAATAAAAGATTTCCATTTGTAAAGAAAATGATGTTTTAAATGTGAACTGTCCATTTCTGAGGTACCCAAAACATACACACAAAAATCCTGACATTGAAACCCAGTACTCAACATGCCGAAGCAGGAGTATCTCTTGAGTTCAACCTAGGTTTAGTCTACTTAGTGTGAGTTCCAGGACAAATAGGGCTAAATAGAGAAACCCTGTCTCAGAAAAACCAAAAAACCAACAAAAACAAGCAAGAAACTGTTTCCTTTAATAATCTTTTTCTTAAAAGGTCACAACATGGAAGACTGTGGTGTTATCTATATTAATGAAGTAATTTAAAAATGACAAGATTCTACTGCTTTAATATGTCCAACAAGGTTTTGTCACTTCAATATGTTCTAAATTCTGACTATTTTTATAGCATAGTTCTATGTAGCAGAAGGGAGGAAGTCACCAGCAAGAGATTTAGCTCGTAAGAGCACAGGATGTTCAGTGTCATAATTCAAATAACTAAACAGGAAGAAAAAAGAAAGTAAAACATATCAGTAATTCCATTTTTTCAGGAGAAACACTGCTAATATTTTAGCATGCTTCTCGATAACACCAATAAAAATTACTTAGGTGACTGATTATTACAGTTTAATGTTTTTAGCATGTGCATATTAGAATTTAAAAATGATCCTGGCCGGGCATGGAGGCACACGCCTTTAATCCCAGCAATTGGGAGGCAGGGGCAGGCGAATTTCTGAGTTCAAGGTCAGCCTGGTCTTCAGAGTGAGTTCCAGGACAGCCAGGGCTACACGGAAAAACACTGTCTCGAAAAAAGAAAAAAAAAAGAAAAAAAAATTCCTGTATCATTCCCATTTAAAGGACTTTTAAAACAGAAAGTGGGCAACCCAGTCAGTCGTAGCACAAGCCTTTGATCACAGCACTCGGGGCAGGCAGACACAGGCAGATCTCTCTGAGTTCCAGCCTGGTCTACTGAGAAAGGTTCAGGACAGCTAAGGTTACACACAGAAACTCTGTTTCGAACTCCACCCACTCACTCACCTCAAAAAAAAAAAAAAAAAAAAAGGCAAATAATGAACTACTGTAAAAAAAAAATAAAGAGCAAACAGCAACAACAAAAATAT
>NC_034594.1:94589450-94631398 GCF_900095145.1 Mus pahari
TCGTAGCACAAGCCTTTGATCACAGCACTCGGGGCAGGCAGACACAGGCAGATCTCTCTGAGTTCCAGCCTGGTCTACTGAGAAAGGTTCAGGACTTTTTTGGTTACACACAGAAACTCTGTTTCGAACTCCACCCACTCAAACACCTCAAAAAAAAAAAAAAAAAAAAAGGCAAATAATGAACTACTGTAAATAAAAAATAAAGAGCAAACAGCAACAACAAAAATATCAAAAAATCTCATAAAACTCCACCTTCATCTACATTTGTTGAATAAGGAGGTTTTTTTTTTTTTTTCAACAGAACTCTTTGATTTTATTTTATGTTTAGTTGGTTTGATTACATGTAAGACTGTACCCCACAAAATGCCTGATAACTTGTATAGAATACTGGATTCCTTGGAACTGGAGTTAAATGTAGCTTTGAGCTACCATCATGTGGGTTCTGAGACTTGAACAACCAGTGTTCTTAACTGCCAATCCATCTCAATGGGCTTTGTTTTGTTTTAAAGTACAGATTCTGGGGATGAAGAAATAGTTGTTGAGAGCACTGGTTGTTCTTCCTCCAGTACTAAGGGATCCAATGCCATCTTCTGGTCTCCTCAGGCAATAGGCATAAGTCTAGTATACATACATTCAGGAAGGCAAAATATATGCCAAACTAATTTTTCTTTTCTTTTTTTTTAAAGTACAAATGGGGTTGAAGAGATGGCTAGGCAGTTAAGAGTATTTACTGTTCTTGTAGAGGACCCAAGTTTGAACCTCAGGGGTCATACAGCTGCTCACAACTACCCAAACCCCGAGTTCCATGGGGATGCGACACTGCATTCTGACCTCTGAGGGTCACAGACAGTGCTCAGAGACAGACATACAAACAAAACACTCATACATACAAAAACATTTTACAAAGTATATATTAGTTTTTGGTTTTTGTTGTTGTTTGTAGCTCTAGGTGGTCTAGAACTCTCTTTGCAGACAGGCTAGGCATGAACTCACAGAGATCTGTCTGCTTGTGTCTCCTAAGTGCTGGATTAAAGGTACGTAATCATCACACCTGACCCTTAAGAATATATTCTTATAAACAGAATTTAGATAAAATGTGGGATAACTTACAGGTGTTCCTGGTGCGACCCGGGACACAATTACAGGCATCTTCTGATCATATCCTCCCTGGAAAATAGTAAAATAAAACGTCAAATGCTACCAAACGAGGAACACTGTAGTATTGAAGCCGAATGCGACCCTCGCCCTGGATTACCTTCACATTGAATCCAAACCTTCCGTTCTCATCAGGTTTCATTTTGATTAGAACAAGGTTATCATGTGGGATGCCACCATTAGGCTTGAGAAGACAAAAATAAATTTCAGAATATAAATTATAGGATTTATCTGCTTGTATGACCTATGGTATATAAAGAATTAATATCCTAAGAAAATGTTAGTTGTGAGGAAAATAGGCTCTTTGACCAATAACTTTCATACACATTCTCTCATTCCTCCTTCCATTCTATTGGAAGAACACTGGCAAAAGTGGAGTTGTCATCTCCCTTTCCTCTAACTCTATTTAATACCAGTCAAGTTTTCACCTAAACTAACGACAACAAATATTTTCCCAGGACTACTTACTTGAATTACCTGTAGCACTGGACAAAGTGCTCCCTTTCTACTGGGCTCCCTCATTATACCTTGTTGCCACTTTTCCTTCTACCTTTTTGCTGCATATTCTCATTCTCCCTTCATCTCCCTGATTCTTATAATGTGGTGAGGGCTCAGTTTCTAGAGCCTTTATGTAGATAACAACATACATTTCTTGATGATTCCCTATATTGTGTTTTTAAAAATATATACCCACTACCATGAAAATACAAGTTCAGTAAGCATAAATAGATCCAGGTATGCAAGAAGAGACACATAACCACCACCATAGAGTTAGTAATAAAGTTGCCACTTTTGGCAAGAATTCTTCTCTCTTTTGATTAAACCTATTGCAGTGGAACACTACACATGAGAAAACAGAACGCTTTAGACTTTGGTAATGGGAGAGACCCTGAGGACATAAATGAGAAGGAGAGAGCACGGTAATCACTAGAGCCTTCCAACACTAGGTGTGGATGCATCGTATGGAGTCTATCCTTTGCATCTTATTTCATGTTCTCATGTTCCTTTAAATTTCCTGAAAGATATCTGCATGTGACTGTGCTTTTTAGGAGCACAGTGTATTCTTAAGCAAAGCTACTTACAGTGGACTTTTCAGGGGAAGAGGGCACATCAAAGGATTCATTAGTATGGGTGACTAGATCTTGCTGAGAGTTTGAAAAATGAATTTGGTTCCAACTATTTTTCTTAGATTGTTTGGGTGGTAAAGCTGGTGGCTGCCCATCTTCAGGGGTCTCTTGTGATCTAGGTAAGAAAAGCAGTGAGAGGTAAGTATTTTTAGAAATCATCTGATGGAAATACCTTATTCTAAATTAGGTAAAGCAACCAGATACCAACTATGTCTAATGTGTAGAGACTTTTTTAATGTTGCATTTACTTGGAAATGCCTTAATTAAAAAAAAATATCTTTAAAGAAGTAAATTTGCTTTTAAATTGAAATCAACAGTTATAAAATACCTTAAAAATATTCCTATGAAGATATTAATTTGCTATAAACTGAGGAGCAGCTTTCATCATATGAGAAATCAAGCTTCCAAAGGACGAAGACAACCAACAGTCTTACCAAGCTATAGCGCCTATGAACTACAAACACCAGCAAGGCACCACAACTGTAAAGGTATACAGTGGCACACATACCTCAGTGGTAACCAACAGCTCTAAAATTGGACTTAAGATCTACCCAACAAGAAAAGTCATGCCTGGTACTGAAAACCCAGGAACCGTGAACTGATGGATCATGGAGAAGCACCAACAACCAAAACTATAGTAAACTAGCACAATCCCTAACTACATTTTCAATATTTGTCCTTATACTCACAAGTAAGTGTAGTCCTCATCCACCATCATGGAGCTCTTTCCAACAGATAGAGACTATTACAGAAAAACTAAACCAATCAAAATATAGAGTTGAAAAATCTATCCCCAACAGATACATCTACATAATAATTCCTGCACTTCAGGCTCAGGAAACATTGGAGAAGAGGGGGTGGAAAGAGTCAGAGAGGATCAGAGCATTTTCTGTGAGACTGTACCTCCTAGCAATATCAGAAACCAAACACATAAAATCTCACCAACATGGTGACCTACACAGGAGGTGAACAAGGACAACAGACATCCAAAATAGATGGAGAAAAGCTTGCCAAGGCCTAAACCTTAAAAAAAACATTTTAATGGTTCTTTGTGAATTATGCACCTCAATTTTGTTTTGTTTTGTTTTTAACTTTACAAGGCCTGAACTTTACACAAAGAACTACAGATAACTATGGCAAGCCAATGGTATACCAATTAGTTATCCAATACCAAATGGTCAGGCCAGCCTTGAAAGCATAGAAACCAGGAACAGTGCAGGCTATATTTAGAAATATATATGAACAAACACACACACACATACATGTACATGAGTACAGACATGTACAAATGTACGTACATGTATGTATGAATGCATGGATTTAACAACAATTAATGAAAAATGGCCATGAATTTGGAAGAGAGTATAGGAAGGTTTTGGGACAACAGGGGAAATGGTAAACTTATAATATCAAAAAGAAAAGAAAAACCCTCAGAATTGGGTGTTGAACAAAAGAAAAAAAATCCTGCCGGGTAGGTATAGTCTAATGAGCTTAAACGATTGTCCTCTTTTCACAAGGGTTCCTGAGATTAATACAAGCATGTGACAGACTTTAGAATATTGAATTAATCATGGTAGAGACAAAACTACATGAATTCTGCCAGGAGCTAAGGCAAGAAAACAACAATTTAAAAGTGATGAAAAGCATAACCCTTTATTTGTGGCAATGGGAATTGATAGTTAGGTATTCAGGAGGGATTTCAAGGTAGAAATTTTAACTTTTGATCTTGGGAGAAAGTCAATAGGAACAGAATATTTTTTCATTTTTAAAATTAGCATAGACCCTTGGTCTTGCAAACTTTATCTGACCAAGCACAAGGGAAGGCTTGGGCCAAGTAGTGGGAGTGGGTGGGTAGGGGAGTAGGGGCGGGGTGGGGGGGGCATAGGGAACTTTCGGGATAGCACTTGAAATGTAAATAAAGAAAATAATAATAATAAAAAATATTATACAAAAAAAGTATATGCTAAAATAATAGGAGAAAAAATTAGCATAGATTGTTTCAGAGAATGAATTGGATAAACTGTTGCTATGGCATTGTTATATATGCCGTGTATGTTATGCACTTTTCTCACATTTGATCTCCACTATCCTCTCCTGTCCTCATGTCCCCCTTGCTGCCTTTGGTCCTGTTTCTCAGTAGCCCCCTTTAAATTCATATTCCATCCATTACGGAAGACGCAGTGTTCTGAGTCTGGCTTATTTATTTAACGTCATGGTCTCTAGTTCTATACAAATCCCTGCAAAGAACCTGATTGCAAAGTTTTATGTCTGAATAATAAATACTTCATTGTAACTTTTTCTACATTTTCTTCACCCATTCTTCTGATTGGCAGCTTGGCTGATTCCATAATTTAGCTATTGTGAATACCCCTAGTAAAGATGGGTAAGTAGTTATCATTAGTGACTTTGATTCCTAGGAGTATTAAAGATGGATCATATGATAATTTTCATTTTTCTACTCTGATTTCTATAGCCATTAACAGTGTACTGTACGAGGATTCATTTTATGCAACCTTCAACATCACTGTCAGCATTTGTTCTTTGTTTGTTTGGTTTTGGTTTTGGAGACAGGGTTTCTCAGTGTATCCCTGGCTGTCCTGGAACTTACTCTGTAGACTAGGCTGTCCCGCCTCTGCCTCCTGAGTGCCTGGGTTAAAGGTGTGCACCACCATGCCGAGCTGTTTGTTTTCTTATGATACCTATTCTGATTGGGATGAAAAGAAATCTCAAGGGAGTTTTGGCTTGTACTTCCCTAGTGGCTAAATGTGTTGTTGATCATTTTTGTCCTATGTCTCTCAGTCATTTTTTCCAGGGCCAGGAAGCAGGAATGGGTGGGTTGGGGAGCAGGGCGGGGGAGGGTATAGGGGACTTTCGGGATAGCAACTGAAATGTAAATCAAGAAAATATCTAAAAAAAAAAAAAATTTAAAAAAAATTAAAGTAGCAATTTAGCTTTTTTAGAGCAAGGAGCCTGGTTAGATGATGATCAAGAGTGAGAAGAGGCAACATGAATCAGGGAACTCACAGGCCTGTCCTTCTTTTTGAGAATTATTTGATCAGGTTATCTGCCCACTCATTACTGGATTACTTGTTCCTTTGTTAAGATTTTCGAGCTCCTGACATCTTTGAGATGCTAATCAATTCAATGAATATCTACAAAGATTTTGCTCCCACCCTGCAGGTTGTCTCTCTTCTCTGGAAATTGTTTCATTTGCTGTGTAAACCTCATAATGTGATGCAATTGATACTCAAGGATTTGGATGTGTCAGATTTTGGCTGTCCTTTTCCTGAACTATTGGAGTGCTACTCAAAACATGGCTGTACACATTGCTGTCTTGCGGTACTTCCCATTTGTCATCCTCTATTAGGTTATGGTCTTCCATTAAGGTTATCCATGCATTTTGAGTTGATTTTGAACTGAGCAACACCAAGAGAACTAGATTCAGTCTTTTACATGCGAATTTACAGGTTTACCAGCTTGATAAAAATGACTGGCTTTTTCTTTG
Organism: Mus pahari; assembly: GCF_900095145.1. Classification (NCBI taxonomy): domain Eukaryota; kingdom Metazoa; phylum Chordata; class Mammalia; order Rodentia; family Muridae; genus Mus; species Mus pahari. The sequence continues at coordinate 94,595,238 of NC_034594.1, forward strand.
TTTTGTTTTTTAAAGAAAGGTTTGCACTGTATAGTCCTGGTTTTCCTGGAACTCACTCTGTAGACCAGACTGTCCTTGAACTCTGTTTCCTGTGTGCTGGGGTTAAAGGTATATTAAAGGTGTTTATCCTAAAAAATTCTTTTTAAAATGTATTATTTTACTTTTTATGTGTTTAAGTGTTTTATCTGCATGTATGTCTATATACCAAATGCCTGCCTAGTGCTAGAACTGGATTCTCTGGTACCTGAGTTCTAATTATGAGCTTTCATTTGAGTGCTGGGAACAGAATCTGGGTCTTGTACAAGAGCAGTCATGTGTTCTTAAGTGAATCACATTTCTAGAACTGAAAACAGTTTTGATGAAAATACTGACCATTAAGTCATTATTGAGCTATTATCTATCTCTGAGATGACATTGAGTGAAAAAAAGGGTTGCTGCCTCTTTGCACAAAGGCAGGAAAGTTGATGTGTAAGGGTACATGGCTTTGATACTCGGACAGAGCTGACTTACTTTGGAGTACTGATAATAGATGCCTAAATGGCATTATCATTTTAAAGAATATCCTTTACCTTCCTTCAGGGATGACATCAGGCTTACCCATCTGACTTGTTTGGTGGGTAAAATATGCATTGGGTAGCATGTGCTATCTCTAAAAAGGAAGCTTTAAGAAATAGTTCATGATACATTATGAATCTTCTTCCTTGGCCAGAGACTTGTCACTTCAAGTCCTGGTATGAAGATAATACAGAAAAGAGCCACAAGTGATGAATGTGAACATAGAGTGATAACAGTAGCAAACATTCCTATTATGTAAGTAAGACTTAATTGCTATCACAGCACAAGGTAATCCAAGATAACAGAAATGGCTAGATGACCTTTGATATATTCTTTCCCTTAGCAGTAGAGACAAGATCTTCTTCAGAAGATGCCTGCTAGAAAACCAATAGTTTGAGGGGGAGGGAGAGAGAGGGGTTTAAAACTGGGTAGTGTGACTTAATGGCTTCACAATGAAGTTTCTAAGAAAAAAAGTCATTATGATGTGCGCCTTCCACATGGACAGATCAACTTGTCTGCCCCTCTGAAGACCCCGCAGTCTGAAGGCCTCCCATGAGATCTGCTGCAGCCCCAAGAAGCCCAGCAGACTCAGGACCCATCCCTCTGCTCAAACCTCACCTCCCTTCCGGCCTGTGCTTTGCTCGGGGCAGATCATCAGCATTCCTGCCCCTCTGAAGACACTACAGTCTGAAGGCCTCCCATGAGACCTGCAGAGACCCAGGGACACAGGAGGCAGGCTGCAGACAGAGACACCCATTTATCTTATCAAATCACCAAGGTCTAAGGCTGGTGTCCAATCACAACAAAAACAACAGAAAACCCAAACACCCATGGAAACTGAACAACTCTCTCCTCAATGATAACTTGGTCAGAGAAGAAATAAAGAAATTATAGACTTCCTAGAATTCAATAAAAATGACATCACATACTCAAACTTATGGGACACAATGAAAGCAGTGTTAAATGGAAAATTCAGAGTACTAAGTGGCCTCATAAATAAATTGGAGCGATTCTACACTAACAACTTAAATGAAATGACCAACACTGGGGAGAGAGAAAACCTAGAGTCCACATCCAGTAGAAAGACAGAGTTATCAAGTAGAGGGATGGGTTGCCAATCCACAGTAAAAAGCTTGAACCCAGAATTATTCCTGTCTAAAAGAACTGTAGGGACAAAAACTAGAGAAGAGACTGGGGAAGGCTGGAAGAAGCTGAGGAGGAGGATGGGCCACATAGGAAGACAAGCAATCTCAACTGACCCAGAACTCTGAGATCTCTCAGACATTAAGCTGCCAATCAGGTAGCATATGGGAGGTGGTCTGAGGCCCCTGACACTTATACAGCAGAGGATTACCTGGTCTGGCCTCAGTGGGAGAAGATGTACCTAACCCTCTGGAGACTTGAGGACCCAGGGAGTAGGAAGGCCTTTAGGGTTGGAGGCATCGTCTTGGAGACAGGGGAGGATGAATGGGATGAGGAGGAATGGGAGAAAGGACTTGGAGGGGGGCAATGACTGAACTGTAAAAAATAAAAGAAAGAAAGAAAGAAAGAAAGAAAGAAAGAAAGAAAGAAAGAAAGAAAGAAAGAAAGAAAGAAGTAAATAAGTCAAAAAAATTCTCCTATTACTTATCATAACAAGGGGAAACAGGGAGCCTAACATGGAGGTACATACTGAGAATGCCAATACTCAGGGAGACAGAGGCTGGAAGATCATAAATTCAAATTCATCCTTGGCTACACAGTGAATTCAAGGCAGCTTGGGCTACATTGGACTCTGTATAAAGAAGAACAACAACAACAAAAACAACAAAAAGCGGGGGGTTGGGGGGGAGAGAAAAGAGAGAAAAACAGAAAATTATTATTTCCATTAAAACAACAAAATAAAGTTATAAGGTAAACACTAAAAAAAAAGAAAAAGAAAGAAAACTTAACATTGGGAGATAAATAAGGAGTTGAATAATAACCTATAGGTCATTTTTCACTTCTATTATATTTATTTATTTTTGTGGAAATGCTTGCACATTTGTGTTTCTATGTCATAGCACATGTGTAGTTAGTAGACAGTTGATGGATTCACTTCTCTCCTTCTACTGTGTAGTATATGAGTGCTAAATTCAGATTGTTAGTTTTGTTGACAATATCTTCTATTCACTGATCCATGTTTCTGGCCCAAGTCCTTTTATTTTGAGTGAAGAGAAAACGAAAAGAACTTAGTGATATACTTATGACTAATTGTATATTCTGTATAGTTTAGTCAATAAAGCTTGTTTTAAAAATCATGGCCTGCATCAATATAGCTTCAAATTTAAATTACTACCTGAATCAGTGTAGAGTACAAAGTAAAAATAATATTGAACATTTGTTAGTTTTGTTAGATTCTTGTAAATAAGAAAGAAAGAAAGGAAGGGAGGGAGGGAATGAAAATTTCTAATATGGCATAAATCTAACTAAGTAAAGTAAATACACAGTGTCACCCAATCACCTAGGTGTCTGTAAAAGCACTTCAGAGAACAACTCTCTAATTTTCTTTCCTAAGATCAGTCTTCATGGCCAGGGATCACTTACCCTACATGCCCCAGTTTTTATTCTGTTCCTTTTAACTGCCAAGAAGACAAGTTTCAAAGGGCTAATGTATTCAAGCAAGCATTGTTAGTCCAGGGAAATATTCCTATGATCCTGAATACTCTCCAGAACTATGGCCTACTTGGTATGAAGGCGAATCAAAACAGACATCCTTTGATATAACCTTATACATGTGTAAAAAGTGGGTATTACATGGCCCATGAACTTAAGATTTTTTTTTTTTTTTTTGGCCTTGCAAACAGTTGTTTGTTTACATAAAAGGGACTTAACCTCAAAACCAGGGGCTTGGAGAAGAAAAAAGTTTGTGTGAGGCTGAAATCAGATGGCAAGCGAGTCAGAAAAACTTCTTGTATTCTTGATCTGGCCAAAATACATGGCATAACCAACTGAAGCACAGTTATTAAGGAATATCTACGTGGTTATAGCTGGCCATGATTGTAGCAGTGTTCAGTTATGTGTATATGTGATATTTTTCAAAAACTGCTAAGTCCACACTTCTATGTGTTAGAATACTTAAATAAATGTGTACTGTTGAAAAGATGCAGGATTCCCTCCCCCCCCCCCCAGTGTGCTTCTGATTAGAAATCACTGTCCTGGATAGTACTTGTAAATCCAGAGATTGTTCAATTTTGGTCAAGACATATTTGCTCTATTTAATTGTTTTTAAAACATGTTTATGAGTACATTTTGAAAATTACATATTGTATGGACTTTCAGAATGAAAATTAGACACTCTGGAAAGAATGTATATGCATCATCAACTGCTAAGCACTGGATAAAAGCAAGAGGTAGCTAATATTTCCTGCATTCCAGGCCACATAAATTCCCAAATAGTGCTATCTCAATCAAAAGGTAGGAATTTTGTAAGAACTGACACGCAAGGCTGTTTGCTAATCTGCTATCCTCTATGACAGACATTAATATAAACCTGGATCGCCGGGCGGTGGTGGCGCACGCCTTTAATCCCAGCACTTGGGAGGCAGAGGGACGTGGATTTCTGAGTTCGAGGCCAGCCTGGTCTACAAAGTGAGTTCCAGGACAGCCAGGGCTGTACAGAGAAAACAAAAAAAAAAAAAAAAAAAAAAAAAAAAAAAAAAAAAAACCCTGGGTCATAAAGGGTAGTTCTAGGAAGGACTTTCATTTTCTAAAATATACACCAGGAGAAATAGTGCCAGTCCTGCTATTACCAGTCATTTAATCTTATTTACTTAAATAAGTTTTGGCTTATTACACAGATGACTTTTATAGTTTGGACATGAAATACTCCTTTCAGTTCATGTGTTAAATATTTAGTTTCTACTTTGAGGTAATATGTTGGGAGGTTGTGGAAACTTAAAAGGTAGGACTTACCTGCACAAATTAGTTTCTGGGGGTAGCTCCTTGGTGACTGCCTAGTCCCTGTCTCTTCTGCTTTTCTCTCTGAGTTAAGTATTCTCTTGCTACCATAATGTTGTCCTTTATTTAGCAGCTGAACAGTATTCTATTGTGACAAGCCCAGAATCATTAAAGATTATAAAACTGTAAACTAAAACATATCTTTTCCCCTTTTAAGTGGTTCTCTCAAGTATCTGGCCACAGTTATACAAAAGAAACTAAAAACACTAATTAGTGTTCAGAATCACTTAAATAGGCAACTTAGAAAATACATTAAACCTTTCAAGGATGTAATTAATATACAAAAATAGAACTGTTTAGTTAGCTCTTGAGATTTACTTCTTACTTTTAAAGTTTCAAAATTTAGAAGATAAAATTGTCAGTCCCCAACAAAAGAGTTAGTTATAATTTTAAAGGTAAAAAAACCAATCGATTTCCTTTTTTTTTTTTTTCCGGGAATCCATCCCATCATCAGCCACCAAACCCAGATAATAATGCACATGCCAGCAAGATTCTGCTGAAGGGACCCTGATATAGCGGCCTCTTGTGAGGCTATGCCAGTGCCTGGCAAACACAGAAGTGGATGCTTACAGTCAGCTACTGGATGGAACACAGGGCCCCCACTGGAGGAGCTAGAGAAAGTACCCAAGGAGCTGTAGGGGTCTGCAACCCTGTAGGTGCAAAAACAATATGAACTAACCAGTACCCCCTGAGCTCGTGTCTCTAGCTGCATATGTAGCAGAAGATGGCCTAGTTGGCCATCATTGGGAAGAGAGGCCCCTAGGTCTTGTAAACTTTATATGACCCAGCACAGGGGAAGGCCAGGGCCAAGTAGTGGGAGTGGGTGGGTAGGGGAGCAGGGGCGGGAGGAGGGGGTATTCAGGATAGCATTTGAAATGTAAATAAAGAAAATAATAATAAATTTAAAAAAAGATTTATTTATTATATGTAAGTACACTGTAGCTGTCTTCAGACACACCAGAAAAGGTCATTCAATCTCATTATAGATGGTTGTGAGCCACCACATCATTGCTGGGATTTGAACTCAGGACCTCCAGAAGAACAGTCAGTGCTCTTAACTGCTGAGCCATCTCTCCAGGCCCTCAAAACAATCAATTTCTATCAATCCTATCAACTCAGTTTTTACAAGTATCATTGTATATAATATATCTATACATACGTATACACAAAAGAATATACACACACATACACATACATGTGTGTGTATATTCTTTAAAAAATGTGACCAAGGCTAGACTTTTATGTCTCAGCAGCATAGCTAGTATTGTTTGGCCTAAGGAAAACCATAGCTGATATACATTGTCATGGTTTCCCAGAATATCTATAACACTTTACTCACCTCTTCATCTCTCTTTTACCCCTTGCTCTAAGACATGTTCTTTCTTAAAGATTGATCCTTATTTGTTTAGCTATGTTCACAGCAGCTTTATTTATAATAGCCAGAAACAGGAAACAACTTAAGATATTCCTTAATGGAAGAATGAATAAAGAAAATGTGATCCATTCCATTATACAATGGAATACTGTTTAGCTATTAAAAAAAATAAATAAAAAAAAAGACAACATAAATTTTGTAGGCAAATGGTTGGATGGAACTTGAGAATATCATCCTGAGTGAGGTAACCAGAGCCAGGAAGACATGTATGTATGGTATGTATCACTTATAAGTAGACATTAGCCATAAAGTGCAGGACAATCCACAGACCCAAAGAAACTGGGTAATAAGGACATCACAAGAGCGGGGGGTCGGGGGGAACAGGGATGGTAATCAGGTATGGGGAGATTGAGGGGTTTGTAAAAGGCTGGGAATGGGAATGGAAATTGGTGGGAGGCATCTCTGGGACTACCTGTAGACCTGGTACTGGGAAGGATAAGGCAGTCTATAGGGGTGAGCCTAGCTGAGATTCCAACAAGAGGAGGATACAGACTGAAGTTGCCACCTCCTATAACTGGGCAGGACTTCTAAAGGGGGAGGGAGTGACATCAACTCAAAATTTGTCTTGCCTATAAGATATGCAGGGATAAAGATGGAGCACAGAATGAGGGGAATAGCTCCATCTTTATCATGCAGCCAAGGAACATCCCCAATTGAGACTCACTCCATGGGAGAAAGCAAACCCCTGACACTATTAATGATACTCTGTTATGCTTGCAGACAAGATCCTAGCATAACTGTCTCCTGAAAGGTTTCACCCAGTAGCAGAAGGATGCAGGCTGAGCTCAGGGAGTCTTTTGGAAGAGTGGGAACTAGAATTGAGCAAACCAGAGGGGTCAAGGACACCACACTAACCTGAGCCCCTGGGGGCTCACAGAGACTGGGCCACCAACCAGGGAACATGCAGGGGCTGGACTGCTGTAAATGTGCAGCTTGGTCTTGATGTGGGACCCCTAACAAGTAGAGCAGGCATTGTCTCAGTCTCTGTTGCCTACCACTGGGTCCCCTTCCCCCTACTTGGCCTGCCTGATTGGGCCTCAGTAGGAGAGTATGTGCCTAGCCCTGCTGGGAGCAGATCTCCCAGGATTGGCTGGTACCCAAGGGGGGACTCCCTCCTTCTCTGAGGAGAAGGGGAGAGGGTAGTGAGACTTGTAAGGGTGGAACTGGAAAGAGGCAGAAAGGGGGCTGTGATCAGCATGTAAAGTGAACTTAAAAAAATAACTGGTGAAAAAAGACTGAGCACATTCACTGTATAGTGTTTCTTATATTCCTTTCTCTTCAATAATGTATTTCTTACTCATTTATGATATTGTGTAGGTACTGTCAAATGTATGAGTTATTTCTACTATATAAGCTAGTAAATGGAGATATTGCCTATTAATGTGAGAATATATAGACTATGCACTGAACCAATGGCTATCAAAACTTTAAAAGCTGACTTTACCAATCACTTTGTAAACTAATAGTAGGAGCAGATTTTAGAACTAATGTGGTAGGTAGGAGTGGTAGCCAACACTTGAGGATCAGAGGCATGTAAGATCACTGCGAGTTCAAGGCTAGCCAGGACAAAGGAAGAACCTATCTCTAAGCATGAAAAAGATAAAAAAGATTAAAAAAAAAAAATGTGAACATGCTCTATAACCGAGTGTGACAACCATCTCACTTGTTTTTCCCTTAATATTTTGTAATATATTCATATTTATGGTTTCTTTCCTTAAAAAATTTTAGGAAAACTATCTTACATTTTCCAATTCACTGACTACACTATTATATAATCTGAAAAAAATATTTGGGAGTAGTCACTAAAAATGAAATAATAGTAACTAGACAGGTAAAGAAGAGAGAGGGAATAAGATATCTCAAGGAGAAATAAGTACATTTACAAATATGTATTTATAACTATATATAAGTAACACCTTGTATTAAGTACTCTAATTTCCAAAGGTATTTCAAGTGAAGAAAATGGAAATATTTGAAAATAAGGAATTAAGAAGCAAAATGAAAAAGTCTTACGGTGATGACTCCAGAACTATGCTATTAGCTTGCGTTGATGATGGAGATCTCTGACTTACAAAATCCTCACTGGGGGATGTGTGAACCACATGGTCTACCAAATGACCAACTGAAGACGGCCGAACCCGGGTCCCCTCTTGTGTGAATGAAGAATTCCGACTAAATGAAGAGAAACAAAGTCTGAACAATAGTATACTTTGATTTTCCTTGTTTTTTTAATCCTATTTTTTAATGAGGAAGTGTGTGTTTGTGTGTGTGAAAGTCTATGCTGACTACGCAGAATCTCTAACAGTGTGATATAAATGAAAAGAACACTCAATGGAAAGTCAAGATGCGCCTGCAGTCTACAAGCTGCCCTAAGGCGTTACTCAATATTAATCTTATGCCTTACTCAACATTTCATGTTACCTCATTAAGACTGTATGACACCACAACAACGAAGCTGGGATTACAGGCATGTATCCATCTACAGGTAGGATTTTATAGATAAGAAAATGAGACCACAATTAACTTCAAGATTCAAACAGTGACTCTAGACCCACTGTTTAATCACTCTGCTGTCCTGTCTCTAAAAAAATATCACATCATCCTTAAAATTATTTCATTCTCTTGAAACTTCATCTCAGCTACTGCTATTATTTAGATGATCTCTCTTACACTTCTCCTTCCCCAGTCCTTGCCTTGCTTCTCTTACCACTGGTACAGAGTTGAGGAACTCTCTCTTATCTTTTTATTAATATATATATATATATATATATATATATATATATATATATATAGAGAGAGAGAGAGAGAGAGAGAGAGAGGCTCACGCTTAAAAAAAAGTAAAAATGCATGCATGATGCGGGCTTGCCACTTACTGGTTGGGAGTTCCAGGTGGAGACCGGGATGGGAGGCTTTGTGTTTCTAACCTGTCATCAGATAACGAATTTCTGCTGACTACTTCCCAATCCATTAATTTCCGTGCCAAAGGCTTACTTGGAGATCTGTAGAAAATAAATGAATAATACTTAAAAGGTTTTGTTTTGATATGAGTTAAATCTTAAAATTCTATTAATAAGTCATAGTCAAAGAGTTTGCTTATTATGATATATTTATATCATAATTTAGTAATAGTATAAAATAATTACTAAAAGGCTTTACTTGATTTATATGACAAAAAAGGATGAGTCTATGAAGAAAAAGAGAACAAGGAATAATATAAAAAAGGATATAAAGAGAAGTAATAGTTTGCTATCAAACATTTTCTAAAATTGCAAATGAGAAATCTTTGCTTGTACCTACTGTACTCAGAACACAGTTTACCACAAAGTACACTGAACAATTCCCACCACCTCATCTCCTCACTGATTTTCTGAGCCTCTGCTTCAAGGAAGAGAGGTCCAAAAAAGATAATCATGCATGCTGAATTTAATTTTTTTCTCTTTTACATAAAGTATGGTCAGTGAATTTTTTTTCTCTTTGTTTCTGTAAAAAACATTCCGTATCTTGTATCTTGTGGAAAGTAACAGAGGGGATTTTTAAAACATTTATTCTAATTTTAGTTATGTGTATATATATTCTTGAAAGTGTCTATGCACATAAGTGTGGGTGCCTGCAGAGGCAAGAAGAGGGCATTAGATCCCTGAAGCTAAAGCAAAAAGTAGGGTGTTATAATCTTCATGGAATGAATTCTGGAAAATGAACTTTAGTCTTCTGCAAGAGCAGCAATGGGTCACAGCCACTAAGAAATTGCTCCAGCACAAAAGGATATGTTTTATTATCTATTGTCAGTTATCATAGTGATAAAATATAATTAAGTGACCTGCTAAGAAAAAGGTGCTAATCTCCACAGGTCAAATGGTATAACTATATTCAGAGACATAAGCCCTGAGAATTTTAGGAATGTTAATAACCAAAGTCTTCAGCATGTTGATTTAAGCACTACTGAAAAATCTTTTACTTAAATGTGTACCTTTTTGATATGCAGAATTATTTTGGAGGTTAATAAAATGAATTAAGTGACAAATATAACACATAAATCACCTTATATACTTTTAATCTCAGTAATAAATTTCCTAAGACCCGTAAAAAACATGTATGCTAGTCTCTATTACATCATAATAAAACAGACATAGGTATACTATTCCAAAAAATCAGATCATAAAATTTTTAAGTAGAAAAATTTATTTCTTACAAAATACCACAGTAGGGTGGCTGCACACATGAATTCAAAGTAGTTATGACAGCAAAGCAAAAGCTATGTAATCCCGAGCTAGACTAAACCCCCTCCCCAGGTGAGGAGCTCTTGGCAGTAGTTAGCTGCCAAGAGGGGTCAGTTTTCTTTAATAATGCAGCAGCTACCTGCTCTAGAAGAAAGCTACACATCCAAGACTATTTGGGCAACACAAATTGGTTTTGATGGAGAAAAATAAATAAAACAAACACAAAGTTGGAGGATAAAAGGAAGAGTGAGTCTAAGAAGACTTGGATGAGAGAAGGTGAATATGATCAAAATGTACTGGACAAAATTCAAGAAGAACATATATAACATATGAGGCTATGCCAGTGCCTGGCAAATACAGAAGTGGATGCTCACAGTCATCTATTGGATGGAACACAGGGCCCCCAATGGAACGTACCCAAGGAGCTGAAGGGGTCTGCAACCCTACAGGAGGAACAGCAATATGAACTAACCAGTACCCCATGAGCTCCTGTCTCTAGCTACACATGTAGCAGAAGATGGCCTAGTCGGCCATCATTGGGAGGAGAGACCCTTGGTCTTGCAAACATTTTATGCCCCAGTACAGGTGAATGCCAGGGTCAGGAAGTGGGAGTGAGTGGGTTGGGGAACAGGGCGGGAGAGGGTATAGGGGACTTTCGGGATAGTATTTGAAATGTAAATGAAGAAAATATCTAATAAAAACTTGTTTAAAATATTAAAACTATTTTTTGTCATGGCCCATTATATTCAGAGATCTTCATTCTGTGAAATTTATTTTCAGATTTTCCAATACTAATAAAGACTGGGCATAGTACTTTACATACTTTTTAGATTACTGGAAGATTTTCGCCTTAAATTCATCCATAATTTCTTCCTGTTGTTATATATTACATAAATTTATATAAATTAAGAAAAAATACCAAAGTACAAAGTAAATGCAAAATTAAGTATTTCGAACAGATCCACAGAGTGAAATCAGTGTGTACCTAAATCCAAAGTGATTCTTATAATTGCAGCCGATAAATTCCTTTCTAAAACATTAACTGCACATACAGAATGGTCTAAGAGAATGACAATGCTTAGCAAATGGTAGTCCACCGTATTTTATTTCCACAGCAGGAAGCATTAAAATAGTAATGGCTACTAGGGACACTGAGTTCTAATTATGGCCTGTAAGAGAAAAATTGTTGTTATACTAATATCTAAATTCACAGGTGCAACAGGATCATAACATACTTCTTTACACTTAATTTTGTGAAAATATGAATTTTCAGTACAATATTTTAGCCTCTTAAAAGTTTGTTAAATTAAGCTTAAAAGATGGCCTAGTGGTAAGAACATATAAAACATATGAGGCTATGCCAATGCCTGGCAAATACAGAAGTGGATGCTCACTTCTATCAGAGGACCCTGGTTCAATTCCTAGTATTCACATGGCAGCTCACAACTGTCTGCAACTCCTCTTCCAGGGGATCCAGTAACCTCATGCAGACATACATGCAGGTAAAACACCAATGCACATAAAATGAATACATAAAAATTTTAAAAGTTTGTTAAATTATGAATAATTATGAATCAAAATCATACAAGTATCCAATCATTTCAGGGTTTGATAGCCAAATCATCTCACAGGTTAGGCTAATCTTTTTGAACTCTAAAAACAATGTCCATCTTCTAAAAGAGACATGATGCTACTTGTAACCAACAAGCAAACAAAAAGGACAGACTCAAATTTCATTTTCCAAAAGTCAAGTCAAAGTAATTTAAGCACAGAGACCTCTTCCTATCACCGTGAGTTTTAGTTTAAGACTTGAATTCTGGACACTGTTAGATTTAACCTCTCACAGTGGAGAACACATAAATTCAATTAGTCACATATGAGAATATACTATGTAGTCTCTTAAATTTAAAACATAAAATCTTAAGCTTATCATAATTTACCACCTATAGTTATTTTACTAGTGTTAATTCTTACTATTAGCAAAGTATTCTTCCCTCATATATTAGACCAAATGCAAGTGATAAGAGCTAAGATTAATTAGTAAGAGAAAAAAAATCATCTGAAAAACTGAAAATCCAGCATACTTACCTAGTACAAACTGTATGACCACTTCATTCTTGGTAATGAACTAAACATGTTTGGAAATGGCTTGAGTTAACTACATTTCAGGCATTTTACTTTATTAACAGCTTAAACCTCAGAGACCCACCCACTCAAGCTTGCTGTCTATGTTTCCTGTTCTGAGCGGAAATTTCAGAGAAAAAAATACCACACTGTTAGCAATGTGGTGAGTTTATTTTCTGACCGTGGCACCTTATTTTTCTGTTGAAGAAAAATTTGCTCTAATCTATTCCTCAGATATTATATGATAACTGAAAAAGTGTGAAAGCAATTCAAAAAGTAGATATAAATGGGAAAATAGGATAATTATTGGTAAAATTTTTCATATAAAGTTTAAAGGCCTTTTTCATCTTCCTATTTATACTGCCATTTAAAATTCTAAGAAAGACAATAAATCTGGAATTCTCAACCAAAATGACCTAATTCTTGCTAAAACCATTAGAGAATTTTAGTAGCTTATTATGAGGTAAAAGAGTCTTATATAAACAATCCCAGGAGCCAGGCAACGGTGGTGCTCACCATTAATCCCTGCACTCAGGAGGCAGAGCCAGGCAGATTCCTGAGAAAAGGCTAGTCTGGTCTACAAAGTGGGTTCCAGAACAGTCAGGGCTACACAGAGAAACCCTATCTCGAAAAACCAAACTAAAACAACAACAACAACAACAAAAACAAACAAGCGAGCTAAATTAACTAAAACAATCCCAGGAAAGCATAGACTTCCAGAAACAAAACATTCATTAAGACACTGCAGCACGATGCTGGCAAGGTTGTGGAAAAATAGGAACACTCCTCCATTGCTGGTGGGATTGCAAGCTTGTTCAACCACTCTGGAAATCAGTCTGGCGGTTCCTCAGAAAATTAGACATAGTACTACCGGAGGATCCTGCTATACCTCTTCTGGGCATATACCCAGAANATCTTCCAACTGGTAATAAGGACACATGCTCCACTATGTTCATAGCAGCCTTATTTATAATAGCCAGAAGCTGGAAAGAACCCAGATGTCCCTCAATAGAGGAATGGATACAGAAACTGTGGTACATTTACACAATGGAGTACTACTCAGCCATNAAAAACAATGAATTTATGAAATTCTTGGGCAAATGGATGTATTTGGAGGATATCATCCTTAGTGAGGTAANCCAATCACAAAAGAAGTCACTAGATATGTACTCACTGATAAGCGGATATTAGCCCAGAAACTTGGAATATCCAAGACACATTATGGAAAACAGACTGCTTGTGGACGTTGTACATCGTGGTGCGCACTAGGCTCCGCACCACGATGTACAACGTCCACAAGCAGAAAAAATAAAAATAAAAATAAAAACAAGTGACATTTAAAAAAAAAAAAAAAAAAAAAAAAAAAAAAAAAAAAAAAAAAAAAAAAAAAAAAGTGAAATTTAAAAAAAAAAAAAAAGACACTACAGCACTATTAAAACTTCTCCCCATGACTTGAGCACACAGTACCCTGGGTTTGGGAACCTAGCACCTTAAAAAAAGAAACATATATATCCTCCCCACCCACACACACCAAAAAACAGTCCCTGACAAACTTTCTAGAATTTTAATAGTGAATGACAAAACAATGAAGATCAGGCATAACAAAATCTAGTATGTACAAAAATCATTAAAATAAGACAACGTTTTGATTTTCAAAAATAGAGGGCACTGCAAGTAAGAGACAGTACAAAAAACCAATTATGCCATTAGGAGTAAAATTATCTTATGGTCAGTTGTACAGAAAACATTTGAGTGACATTTATTAAACCCCTTTGTTTTCCAGGTCTATACCACTTTCTAACTGGAGCAGTGGTATCGATGATAGTCACAAGACAGACAGACAGACAGACAGACAGACAGACAGACAGACACACATACACACACACACACACACACACACACACACACACACACCTGAGTCTATGCAGGGAAAAATCTTGAATAAATGCCAATAAGTTTGTAAGGGGCTGTAGTGGAGATGTATTCTTTGAGTCATTTGAAACTGTCGGGATTTTAGAATATAATGATCTATCACTAATTGGTAGAAACAGGGAACAATTTTCATGTTGGGAGGAAGAAAATGAGAAAAAGCAATGACAAACACAAATCTATTTCTTCTAGAAATACTAAGTTGAAAAGACCTTTGAATTTTTGACCAAGTAAAATTTTCCTGTTATCTTTATAAATGCTTCCAAATTTCTAGCAACAGTAGATGCCAGACATACAACTCTGCAAGGCTTTTTGCTCTTGAAGTAATTTTCACCAGGAACAAACACCTGCTTCATTGTCCCATCAGCAGCCGATGTTAGGTCCCTCAAATTTGTTCCCGACTCTACATCAGTGTTTGGTAGAGGTTTTTATTATTTTTGCTTGGATTACTGCAATTATCTCCTAATTAGTCATAAGTATCAAACCCATACTTTGTTAACCCATTCTCTATCCTTAACTTTTTCCCGAAATGTAAATTTTCCCAAATTGTATCATTTTTGTCTCTAAAATCCAAACTGGCTCTCACAAACTCTAATGAAATAAAGATAAGTACACTTTTTAAAAGGCAATTCAAAAGCGACTATCATTTAATAGCATGATTTAGTAACTATATAAGTGGGCTGGATAATAGGATTCCTTACATTGCTCAAAAGAATGTAATATGAGAGTAACTTTCAAGTAAAAAGTTGTATTAGCAATACTTGATTTAGCCTATTCAAAACTATTGTCCTGAATACATGGCTAAAGTTCTTAAATATGTCTAAAAAAATAGAAGCAGGACACTAGACAAACTAGTTTCCATTTCATCGACATAGTATATTATTGAGAAAACATTTCTAATGATTCTTTTAAAAATGTTTATTTTTTGTGTATGTGGGTACACCTGAAGACGTGCTTGTACAGTACATGCATGCAAAAGGCCATGGACCAGAAGCAGGCATCAGATCCCCCAAACTGGAGTTATATGCAATTGTGTACTAACATGTAGGTGCCAAAAACTGAACCTGGATCTCTTAACTACTGAGTCAGCTATCCAATCCCCATTTCTAATCATTTTAATGCTTTTAAAAATTCAGCAATCTGGGGGCTGGAGAGATGGCTCAGTCGTTAAGAGCACTGACCTTCATTGTTAGAGAAAGTATTCACAAAGACCGGAGAGATGGATCAGTTCATAACTCACTGTCTAACAGGAGGAACTGAGTTCAGATCCCTAGAACCCATGTCAAAAAGCTGAGTGTGTGGGGGCTGGAGAGATAGCTCAGCGGTTAAGAGCATTGACTGTTCTTCTGAAGGTCCTGAGTTTAAATCCCAGTAACCACATGGTGGCTCACAACCATCTGTAATGAGATCTGCTGCCCTCTTCTGGTATGTCTGAAGACAGCTACAGGGTACTTACATATAAATGAATAAATCTTTAAAAAAAAAAAAAAAATCAGCAATCTGTTGGGATGGTGAAATAGCACAGTGGTAAATAAAAGTGCTTACTGCCAAGCCTGACAATGTGAGTGTAACCTGAACCTACCTAATAGAATAAAAGAACTTTGTTTTTCTCTTCTGTGTCACTCCTCCCCTGCCACACAGCATAAAATAAAATGTCAAAAAAACAAAATAAAACCCTCACATACTAAAACAGAATTGACTTACCTTGCAAATACCCTGTCTTTATTTGCCTTTTCTTTGCCATATTGAACTGACTGGACTTCAGTTCTCCCACTGAAATACATAAATATGCATAATATCTTAAAGGGGACTACAGCATGAAATTATAATATAGAACATGATTATATTAAAATTTTATAAGTGACAAGAGATTTGTGGTAACAACAACAACCACCCTCCCCCACACACAAACAAACCAATAAAAGCATCAGAGTAAGGAGGAAAGATTGGACTACCTTCCAGTTTCATCCAAACAGATGAAGCTTAATTAGTAGTTCCTCATATTAATAAATCAAGATGTGACAACAGACACATGTTTTATGACAGGAACTCCTGTCTTGTGTTTCCTTACTAAAATGCTCTCTCTACAGTCAGAGGTGCCCTGTATCAAACAAACTCTATGGCTCTGACCTACCCTAACAGAAGAGAGTTAGCTAACACCCTGACCTACCCTAACAGAATAGGTTAGCTGTAACCTAATGATGGGGCTGAATTACTTAGTAATTTGGATAACTTCTTTTTCCTTTCCTACTATTACAGATATGAAGACTGTCCATCAACTCCTTCCATGACACAATACAAGAATTTCAGGGTTTTGAGTATAGGAAAAAAAAATAAGATCAGAAATATTGTGGATGCTCGGCATGAAACTGACTTGCCTAGACGGCACTCTTTATAAGCAGAGGAGATTCTGATCCTCCTCCATGGTAAGTCAGTGTATTCAGCTAATTGTCTTAATGAAAGGTTAGTTCTCAGTGAGTTTATAAAGGCAACCTCTTACTGAGTTGTAAATGAACATAAAATTCATATACAGAAAGTACAACCATTTATAAATATAGATATTTAATGTACATAAAAGTAGAAATACATGTTCCACACAAGCAAATTTCAGACCATATTACTAAGACAAATATAAGTAATTTTGAAATAAATGGCATGACTGATATTTAATAGAAAAATGAGAAACTATATTTTTAAATGTGAAATTTTCAAAAAATGTATTTCCTCTATGGAGGCCATATATTCAGTTTCATTAATTTAAATGCATTTAATCTCTTGGATATACAGAATAGCAGTAAGCATGTATATAAATAGAGATGGTTAAGAAAGCAAAAAAACTTTGTCAATATTCCCAGCTCTACTTTCTGGTCAACAATATTTCAACATCTTAAGTATAACAATTGCATCAATATTCCTGGCCATTGCTTACCATGAGACATGTCCATTAGGGAAAGAACTATGTATAGTTTTTGTCATCCTGCCTTTCCTAATTCAGTTGCAAGAGTATTAACATTTTAATAATTAAAGGGAGTTTCCAATACATTCTAAGCTAAGAACAAGAACTATAAGCATAGATATTATATATATAATATCAAAAAGAGCTCTGAGTTTCTCTCACTCCTGACTGATACAAATATAGCAGTGAAGCAGATTATACAACTCTATTGATCAAATGGCTGGAATAAGAAGTCAATATCCATAGCAATCAAGAACAATTAATGTTCAAAAGGAATTTATATTGCATATTGTCCATAAGACACCATGTAAGAGTCAGATTAAAATAAAAATCTGTAGCAATTACAATATCTAATTGTTACAATATGAATTTAAACAATGAGAAAGTACCAACTGTTAAGTATAAATATATAAAATGTTATAGCAATAATTCAAGTAATAGAGAAAATAATAATGAAAAGAATAACTGAAATGCAAGCCAGTTTTAAATTTGAAATCTCATTACAAAAGTATAAAACTTATTCTAAAAGTTCTTTTCTTTACATTATTTTTTTTTTTTATGTGCACTGTTGTTTTGCCTGCAATGAGGTCTGTGTGAGGGTGTCAGATCCCCTGGAACTAGATTTACAGAAACTTGTGAGCTTCCATGTGGGTGCTGGGAATTTTACTGAGTCCTCTGGAAGAGCAGCCAGTGCCCTTAACCACTGAGACATATCTCCAGCTTACTGAAACTTCTTACATATTCACTTAGAAAAGGCTAGAATTCAGAGAGGTAGCTGCTGTTCACTGAAAAAGCGAAGGAAAAGTTTAGGAAATGTCACAAAATAGATAGGTACAATATGATACATTTAAAATTTTTTTCCATGGGGACTCAAATACTTCCTCTCATCTCTTTCTTCTTTCTAAAAACTTATCATTAAATTTTAAAAAGCTTCTATTATCTTAACTTCTTTCTCTAGTCTTCCTCAGTTGCCGAGGATGAATACTAGGGTAAAGGCTTACTTACCCTTTATTCTCAGAGCTTTGCACCAAGACTTTTTTTTTTTTTTTTTTGGGGTTTTTTTCGAGACAGGGTTTCTCTATATAGCCCTGGCTGGCCTCAAACTCAGAAATCCGCCTGCCTCTGCCTCCCAAGTGCTGGGATTAAAGGTGTGTACCACCACGCCTGGCTTTTTTTGAGTTATCTTATTTTCTTGAGTTATTTGAGTTATTTTCTTGTTATTTAATTGGTCTGGTTTCACTATTTTGTAAAAATATATATATATATTTTCACTTTTATTTTACTGTCTATACTTATGTATGTGTACTATGAATATTGTATAGTGCTTTCAGAGACTAGAAAGAGGTATCAGTGATGTAGAAAAAAACTTGAAGTTTCAGGATCTAGATGTGCCTCAACAGAAGACTGAATAAAGGAAATGTGGTGCATTTATATAATGGAACATTGCTCAGTTTTTTAAAAAGTGACATCATGAAATTTGAATGGACGAAAATAGAAAAAAAATTATCCTGTGTGAGGTATCTCAGACTCGAAAGACAAAGATGGTATATATTAACTATGTGGGTGTTAGCTATGAAGTCAATGATAACCAAGCTACAATCCATAGAACTAGAGGGTAGGTATAGAGTAAGATTCTAGCGCAGTGGTTCTCAACCTTCTTAATGTTGCCAACTTTTAATACAGTTACTCATATTGTGGTGACCCCCAACCACAAAAAACCATTTTTGGTGCTACTTCATAGAGTAATATGGATAGTAATGTATACATTTGATAGGCAGAAAGTGTGCTATGCACCCCCTGTGTAAGGTGTCTGACCTACAAGTTAAGAACCACTGGTCTAGAAGGACCAGATAACTTTCATTAAGAAAGAAAAATAGAACAGATAGTTATCTGATCGACAGACCATTTGTTTGATTCAAGGTTATCTTATATGTGACTCTTATAAAAGCCTTTCTTTCTCTCTTCCTTCCTTCCTTCCTTCCTTTCTTTCTTTTACTTATTCATTCATTCCTTTCTTTTTAGGTTTTTTGAGACAGGGTTTCCTTGTGTAGCCCTGGATGGCCTTGAACTCACAGAGATCCACCTGCTTCTATGTCCACAGTGCTAGGATTAAAGGTATGTACCACCATACCTGGCTTAAGAGCTTTTTCTTCCATTAAACTTTGAGTGTACGGTTATTTCTCACTAAGAAAGCATACTAACTCTATAATATCAGAACCCTGGAACTGGAGTTACACAGGTCCTCTGCAAAAGCAGCACATGCTCTTAAGAACCGAATAACACTACCTCCTGATTCAGGGACCTTACAATGCTTGAGATTTTTGCACACTGAATAATGTCTACTATGTTGGTTCTAAACTTATTTGAATGAAAACTTGGCTGCATAATATTTTCAGTCACTTCGTACCCATCTCATTTTAGAACTGAGCTACTTAAGTCTGAAGAAAACTTTTACTTGGCATATAGATTGTTTTAAAATAATCCAATGTGATGAGATTCTAACAAGACTGATAAAAAGACAAAACATATGAGCATGAATGAAAGAAGCAGCTAGACAGTGGTGGCACACACATTTAATCTTAGCACTTGGAAGGCAGAAGAAGGCCCATCTATGTGAGGTTAAAGCCAGGCTGGTCTACAGAAATAATTCCAGACATTCATGGTTACACAGAGAATCCCTCAAAAAACCAAACCAACCAACCAAATAAATAAATGAAGAACTAAAGTATCATCCCCTAGATTCTAGTCTTAAAGAGACAATGAGGGACATTGGAATCTTTATGACAATAAAGCCAACAACTTACATAAAATGAAATATTTCAACTACCACTGTTTGTTCAGAAAGAGAAAAATCTAAATTGGCCTATCTTATAAATAATTTGAATGTACTATTAAATTTTTTTTCTTTAAATAAAACTAGTCTAGAAAGAGTAATTTGTAAATTCTATTAAGCATTTAGTATATAAAGGAAGTAAGGACTGGAGAGATGGCAGAGTCAATAAAGTGCTTGTCACACAGACATGAGGACCTCAGTTCACTCTCCTAGAACCCAAGAAAAGGCAGGAGGGCAGCTTGTGCCTTCCACTGAGAAATGCTATGTTGACTATGCAAAATAATTGTTGGGCTTGGTGTTCATCTATATACTAGAAAGTTACTGTTTCAGTGGTAATTTTTTTCCCAAATTATTTTCTTCAGCTGTCCTTTCTATTTAAATTCAACATAAAAACAAACAAACAAAAAATTCATCATGCCTGGCTTTCCTATTGGATGCTGTAAAATATGAGTAAACTATTTGGAGTTTTTTCTCTCTCATTTTATCTGAAACCTCTTTGAATTGGATCAGGAGGCTAGTTATTGTACTTTATTGTTGGAGAGATTTTTTTTATGCACTGTATAAACACTATTTCTGTATTATACAAATACTGATTTCTGATCAAGCAGAGATGATTATGGGCTGGACTTTGGTATTGTTGAGCATCACCTGTCTCAGTGTTTTGTAAACATTCCCTCTCTCACCTTCTGACTGGCTTACTAAAACCCTGATGGCCTATATATAGCAATGGTAGAAAATAGGTAGGACTAACACATTCTTCTTCAGTCTATTTAACCTTTAAATAGGCAATTAGTGCCATCTTACCTTTCTGAATACTACTTTTAGAAAAGTAGAAATGGCTTTGATGAAACATGTAATCAAGCTCCTTAAGAAACTGTTGTTTTTTTTTTAGGTTAAAAGAAATCTATTTCTTGGTTAATATTAAATTCCTATACTTGAATTTTTCCCCCTCAGCATGATAAGCATATATTTTAAGGGATATACTATTTTGACTGGTATTACAAACTGAGCATTTATAAATGTTGGGATTTATAATAGTAATGTTTTAGAGGTATATCTATGCATTTTTCTTTTCATATAACAATTTAATCTAGCAAAAAGTATCAGAGATAAAAAAACCTGATTTGTATACAAAAACAGATAAAAATAAATACCATTTGTTTTATTAGATCACCTGTAAGGTTTTCTGTGTAAGTCTTACTAGATTCCACTTTAAAACTAACTTTTATGCATCATTTTAGAATTTACAGATAGGACTAATCAAGGTTTCTACAAATAGTTATTTCCCAAAAATTGTTGCCATGGGGAGTATTGAAAAAAAAAAAAAATCAACAAATAGCAAAAGGCACAGCTGAATAGGTAAAATAATTTCTCATATTCTATAGCACAGAAGATCAACTGATTAACAGTTGTAAATTTCAAATTACGTAGTAGAGAGAGTTAAGAACATTCCCAACACAAGGATATGATGCACATCTGAAGCGTGGATATATCTGGTGATTACATACTGCATATATGTTAAAGGCCACACCATACCTAATTATGTATCAGTAAAAAAACCTTAAAGAGAACAAGTCAAACAAATTTAGGGGACGAGAGAGATAGCTCAGCAGTTTAGAATACTCTTCTCACGGAAGCAGATTTGATTTCCAGCACCCATATTAGCACTTCTAACTGTCTATACTTCCAAACACAGGGTATCTCTCCCAGCATCATGAGCATTGCACACACATGATGCACAGATATATACACAGGCAAAAAAAGAAAAAGAAAAAGAAAACAAAACAAAAAAACCCAAACAACCTATATACATAAAATAAAGGAAAAATTTAAGGTATAATTTTAGTTAAAGTTACTTCTCAAAATTTATGCTGTATTATAGACAAAATGAGAAGAATACAGGAAAATGTCAGGATTTGTGGTTATTACTCAACAAATTCAACTTTTTGTCTATTTGCATAATAGTTATTTTGAACTCTGTTAGGTGAAATAGCTCTACAAAATGCTAAACTGAATTGTTTAAACAAAAAATTTTATATTATGTAAAATATATCTTGGCTTTTAAAAAATGAATATATTTTATAGAAAAATTTTCATGCAAATAATAAATGCATTTGGAATTATAAAATCTGTTGGAATTATAACTATGCAAATATGGCTAATTACTTATAAAATAATTAGCTACGTTGCAACCTAAGGCATGGGTTATCAAGTCTAGTGTGCATCACAAGACACCACAGACTTACTGATACAGACACACAGACAAGAATGCCATGGGGATTTTGACTCTGTAGGTTTGGCGACTAACCATGATTGTACTGCTTTGTATCTGTATCTTTAATTGGTTCCTCTTACCGCAGTGTGCATTTGTCTTTCATACCATATACATGCCCGGTGCTCGTGAGGGTAAGAAAAGAATGATGGATTTCCCAGGAACTGGAGTTAAATATAGCTGTAAGATGCCATGTGGGTGCTAGGAATTAAACCTAGATCCGTCTAGGAGAAAAGCCAGTGCTCTTAACCTGTGAGCCATCTCTCTAAACCTAGACCTCTAATCTAAAGGTAAGGAAAACAAAACAAACAAAACAAAACAAAACAAATAGTATAAAAGTAGTACTTACCAGTACCGGAATTTGGAACCCAATGTAAAATAATGTGCAAAAAAGTTCTTTTGAGGTGGAAGTGGTCTATCCAGGCGGAAGAATGTATGATGCTCTACACACGCTTTCCACAAAGTTTTACATGCTCTATAATTCACCATATTAAATCCCAGTAATGTTTCTCTAGATTCATGCTGTATTATATGACAAAATTCAGAGAAAATGGAAAAATGTCAGGATATGATAATACTTTTGACAGATAAGTTATACCAGCCTTGCAAGTGCTAATCTCCTTTAATGATTTTATTAACAAAGGCTAAGTGAAATAAATAAAAAGATTTATAAAATGCAAATTTCTGTAATTATACACTTTTACATACTTGTATTCTCTATCATATTAGAAATAACTTTAAAATTTTTACTATTTTCAAGTAAATATTTTCAAGTTTTATTTGCTATAATTCTGCTTCAAAATATAGTCCTGGACCACAAATTAAATTTGTGTAGATCCACAATTTGTAATTCTGCCTTGACTAAAAGAAAGAATATTCAACACCCCAAGCATTATTATAAAAATCACATTAGAAATAGAATAGCATTAGAATAGACTGATACTATAGTTGTTCTTTTGACATGAGCCACATTATACCAAAGCACATATCTCCTAAGTATCTTGTATATATATGATACATATGTATATATGTATGTATGTGTACATGTAATATGTATATATTATATATGTAATGTATAATATATACACAATAGTTTACATACTTTACTGTTTATAGATATTTGGTATTTCGCAAGTTAGAGATAGAAGAGCAATGCTGTATATGCACATTCTTAGTTTCTATGTACATATGTACATATTTCTGTTGCTAGATATACATATATATATATATATATGTATATAGCTAGATATACATATATGTATATGTATATAGCTAAAGTAGTTAATACTTCCTGGTGACGATAATGTGTGTTCCATACACTCACCATCTTCAGTGATTTTCTGGTTTTGATTTGTATCCATTTGTGTATTGAGACAGCATTTCATATTGTACCTTAGGCTGGCTTGGAACTCACTATAATGTTCAGGCTGGACTCGAAATTATAGCAGTTCCTCCACCGACAATCTTTCGGGTGATGAATTATAAGCATTTGCTATCCCATCTATTTATATTTTTTCTTATTTCACTGTTTCACATTTTGATGACTTAAATAAGGTTCAACATCTCTACATAATAATGGCAAACTGGATATTGATTTTTTTTCCCCCAAAGTGTGACCTTCTTCTGCAGCCCAGGCTAGACTTGAATTTGTAGCAATTTCCCTACCTTAGCCTTTCAAATGCAGGGATTAGAGATTTAGGCCTCCATGTCTATCTTTTTTAGCTTCTGAAGCAGGCCCTCACACAATGTAGGCAAGGTTGATTTTGAACTCACAACCTTCTTGCCTCAGCCTTGGAAGTATCTGGCTACCATGAAGATACTATCACTTCGGAAGTGGTATTCAAGACATTGGCTATTTTTCTGTTGGATAAAATATATATGGAAGGACTTGGGGTGGCATATTACTGTGTATACAGCCAGTGCTACATCACTCTTAATGGTATCTTTTGATGAACATTTATCAGTTTGAAACAGTCTGAAACAATGAATCATTATATTTAAGAGCTTCTTCTATGTTTTATTCAAGAAATATTTTCATCATGAAAATATTTTCCATAATTAAAACAAGATAAAATGTTCAGATATAAGAATGTAGTTTCAAATTAAAAAGTAAAGTGATTAAAGCATAACTTGTTGTTTACTAGAAGGTTAAATAGTTTCATTACATTTTTATATGCAGTAAGTTTACATATTATATGATATACAGTAAATATTATATAAGACGACAGAACACCTTACAAGAGAGTATAATACAGTAAGTTTTATCAGTGTGTGTACACTGTATAATATGTGGCCTCCCTATTAAACCATTGCTTCAAACACTGTGCATGTACTTTTGTTACTGTAATTGTATTTGAAATGTAATGACATTCTTTCTAATTTGTGAACAATGGACTTAAAAATGTCCTAAGAGGTTAAGTATAGCAAGTGAAAGTTTGGATCTGCTGCTGTTGTTTTGTCATAAAGTCTTGCTATGTGGCTCTGCGTGGTCTGAAACTTTAGTGTAAACCAGGGGTAATCTTAAACAAGCAGCTAGTCCCCTGTCCCTGCCTTCTGAGCACAAGGATTATCACTGTACCTGCCTAAACTTTGGATCTTTAATCACTTGCAAGTTGACTTTTCATGCTCTTGGTATTTACAGGTAAACATGGTGTTAACTGGCATACTCTCGCAGAGAACAATTATGAGAAGTATACTAAAAATGGTTCATGTTACCAAGCATATACACTGTTTTCAATAAATGTTACATTTCATAACTCTTGTTATTACTATTACTGACAACACACTCACACAATCAGGTAAATTAATAGTGTTTTCTTCCACAATTCTCTCTAAAGTTTCTCTAAGTAAATTATCTATATCTATAGGTTTTTTTTAAAGATTTATTTATTTTATTTATATAAATAAACTGTCACTGTCTTCAGACACACCAGAAGAGGGCATTAGATCCCATTACAGATGGCTGTGAGCCACCATGTGGTTGCTAGGAATTGATCTCGGGACCTCTATAAGTGATCTTAATCACTGTGACATCTCTCCAGCCCCTATTCTCTAGTTTCTGGATAACAAGATTTATTATATATCCTTCTGTGAATATTTACTGAAATTTACTGTATACACATACATGCATAAGAATGTTCAGTACCAGTATTAGTCAAAATATTCCCCACTGGGAAATAGTAAAACTGTCCCTTAACAGAAAACTAAAATGCTAGGTTTATAGCATACACACTTAGTAGTTTATCACATAGATAACAAACAACACAATATCACTGAAGTCAGTACACTATAACTTTCAAATTGTTAAAGAAAAAAGACAAGTACAAAAGGACATGCTATATGGCTTAACTTTTTCAAGTTCCAGCATCTAAACTACTTCACTGCAGTACAAATGGAAATAATGCTGCCTATCTTTTGGGAAGGTTAGCTACTAGAAGTATACATTAGATCCATTAGCAATAGGACTCTGTCATGGTCTACATATTAATATGAGTTCATTTCAATAAAAATTCTATTTGGAAAAATCTCCCATATTAGGAAAACATAAACGATAAACCATAGTTACAAAATAGGAAAATATCCTCTAGCAGGCAGATACTGCAACTGACTCAAATATATTCTTAAGATTTTAAAGAAATTTTATACACATAAGTCTTGAAATGTACCAATTTGCAAAGATTTATAAAAATTTGATGTAAACCAAAGACCAAGGTTAGTTTGCTTGCAGTCTGTAAATATGTATATGATTTGTACGAGGCTCTTGCCCTAAACCATTATTTCTACATGCTTGGGATTGAAGGCTTATATCACCACACCAGGCAAAGCTAGTTTAATTTGATCAAATAGTAAGATACTTTACAGGAGGAAGTTGTTATAATAGTATAATATTTTATCATATTAAACTAGCCAAACCTAGTTTAATTTGATCAAATAGTAAGATAATTTACAGGAGTAAGTTGATACAAGATGTAAGTCCATGAACTAGAAATTATATATTCAGCACTCCCAAAATGAAATGAGCTTTCTATGAAAGTATTATAAAGTATCATAAAGTATTATAAAGTATTTGTTCACAGTGACACAAAGATTTAAATGTTTTTTTAATCTGTGTGTGCTCATGGACCTGTATGTGCACGTGCATACGTGTTAGGAAGCTAGAAGGTAATCTCAGGTGTTATTTCCCAGAGATGTATCCCTCTTTTTCTGGAGACAAAGTCTCTCATTGGCCTGGGAGTTAAATGGATCAGCCTATGTCTGCCTACTCACTGTCAGAATTATAAATGCAGCTTTTCTACTTGGGTTCTAGGCATCAAATTCAAATCCTTGCACTTCTAGGAGCACTATACAAATTGAGCCAGCTCCCCCACCTATGGCTAAGTAATCTTACAATATTTCATTTTTATCAATAATTATTAATCAATACTCACCAACTCTTTTCTAAGTTGAATAAAAAACTGTTTGCATTTAAAAGAAATTTTTACAATCTTCAACCTGCATAAAAGACAATTGGAGTATTCAAAATACTGCTAAAGAAGAAAATATATAAAAATTGGGGAAATTATAGGTAATTTTATACATATTATTGGTTTTGAAAGTTTCATACATTTATGAAATGAATAGTAACCAATCTATTCAGCAGTAACCCCAACTCGTTTTCAAGTTACCATCCTTTTTCCCTCCTAACTTCATGGTACCTTTTAAATTTTTGTTTTTGTTATTAATAACACCAAATCTGTTTAGTGCTGCCCATGTGCACACAGGTGGGTGGCCATGGACTTAAATTTAATGTGTATTTATATCTTTATATTTTATCATATAATCTTTAATATACACAATAATGTAAAACACATGGTGCTTTCTATAAAATTAAAGAAAATCTAGGTACTCAACTGAGAAAAATTTTATTAAACTATATCAACTATGAATTATGTATTTTACAATTTTCTATTTTTAGAAATATTCACCAAAGATTAAAATATCAAAAAGCATAAATAACATTTAAGTATTTTTATATGACAAAGCATAAAGGGAAAAACATAAAATTTCAGAGTTTTATAAAACATTTTAATCTTAAAATTGTAATTACTTTTGCCTGCCCCTTATATATTACCTTTTAAAAAACATATATAACTCATTTTTGTTTGTTTTTTTCTAGACAGAGACTTACTACTACATAACCTTGGCTTTCCTATAGACCAGTCTTGCCTGGCTCTACCTCCTGGGTGGCCACCACACTAGACTACACATTTGCAATTTATATTACACTAGTCTTTCAATGTTTCATTATATGATCCATGACTCAAGCTGGTTTGGTTCCTTGTAATAATGATATAAAGAGAAATTCTCAGACTTTGGGGCCCATGACACTTAAAGGCCATGAGATCAAAGAGACTGAATCTTTGTAAAATGTGATTTTCTAATATTTCTAATACTTTCACAGTAATTCTACATTTTGATTTTTGTGACTCACACTCATATCAATTACAAAGCTGTGAGTACTTTCAGAGAATAACTTCTCAAATTTCAATCACTTCAGAAGGCAAATATACCAGTCTATGTCAGGCAGAACCATTTGAAATAGAGGAAATATAAGCTTAGGTTTTAGGGCTGAACTTTGTGTTGCTAGGAATTAAACCCAGGACTTATGTTAGTCAAGTACTCTAACACTGAGCCAAATATTATTTTACAATTACATCTTGTGGTCTCACTACATAGAGATAAAACAACATGGATATATTATTTTCCATATGACAAAGGCTATTTCTTTTAGAAAGTAAAAAGAAGACTAGGGGTAAAACACAGCCTATATTTGTGGAAAGTAAATAATTTGAAAACCTTTAAGTAGATATATATTTTTTTAAATGTATACATCACCCACCATTAAAAAAAAACCACACAAGCAATGTAAACAATGCAAACTGTTATTCAATTTTAAATTAATAAAGCAGAAAACCTAATCCAACTTCTAGTCATCTTCACTTTACAAATTCCAGAAAAACACCAATGAATACAATTTTCAACACCGACTGGATAGGATCTCTAGCAAAAGTCTACTTGTATGACTTGTGCTCCTTACAAATGTATTCTATCAAGAAATGATTAATGTTCATGTTGTATAATGAGATAACTATAATGCTCTTTGGTATTCATGCCCTTGGTTAATCTTTTATAATGAACTAAACCAGCCTGTCTCTTTATGTTTCATATATATCTCTTGTGAATAGTATACACATAAATTTTCAACTCCATCTTGTGTATTTCTAAGAGGACAGATCAAAGAACAAGTGCATGGAAATATGTTCAACAATATTTGCCATAAAAGGATATAAAGTAAACTTAAGATGGGATATCATTTCAAACTGGCCAAGATGTTTTCAGCCAAAAGACAAACAAACAACAAATGGTGGGGAAATATAGTAAAATTATCGCACCACAGGTCCCCAGGAGGGAGGGAGGGAGGGAATCGCACAGCATGAGGGGAAAGCTTAGCAAACTCAGAAGTTCCACTCTTTTGTCTATGCCCCCTACCAACACTTCTATAAACATGCAGTGTTCCATTGGGCTGTTTGTTGAGACAGGATTTTTTGGCTATCCTAGAAGATACTCTGTAGACCAGGCTGGCCTTGCACTCACAGAGGTCTGCCTACCTCTACTTCCCAAGTGCTATGATTAAAGGCACTTACCTGAGCAATAGAGTCTTAACAGCCGTAAAAACAACTGATGAGTTGGGAAACAAAATGGTATGTAACTAAGAGATAAGCAATAAAAAAAAATAGATATATGCTCTTTACATGAATGTTGAAACATGCTAAACGAGTCACCCAAACACAGAGTACCCCATTTTAGAGTTTCCAGAATAGACATATGATTAGAGATGGTGGTAAGAGGCAAGACAAGAGATAAAAAGTGGTTCCCAACAATATTTTGTAGGTAAGGAAAATGGTTCAAAATTAGATTGGGTGATGCTGTGTTCCATAACCATACTCCAAACACTGATTATATTAACAGTGAATTTCATAAAGCATATCAACTATACAACAAACTTTTAAGACCCACTTTAATAATCTGCCTCTTTAAATTTTAAGGATGGTTGCTGTTTTTTCTGAAGAACTTAATTTAGCATTCCTCACAAAATAGGCTAACTAGAGAAAGATTCCTTTAATTTGTTTGAGAAAATCTAGTTTTCTCTTGTTTCTGAAATACAACTATAAACTAAATTGATAAGGCTTTTTCTTTGAACAATTGTACATGTCATAGGTTTTCTAAAGAAAAGTGCCTTGCAATTCTTAAACTTTATTTTGCTACAAAAAAAATAGTATTTCAGTGTTTTCCTTCTTTCAAAATTCTCCCCTTTACTTTGAATCTCTAGAAATTTGCAATTGAACCCAGATATAATTTACTGAATGAAAGGATCCAGATAAACATTCCTTAGCTGGAACTTCATACTTGCCTGACAAAGGGCTATGCTTAAATTCTAGTGCCCATATTCCTGGTTCTCCTATCTGCGGGCTTCTACACATCTCTTTAGGTTGTTTTCCTTGCAGTTTTCAGTTGTAATCCTGTTATTACACAGGACCTTGGATGACAGGGCCTTTAGTATGTGATCTGAGGAATCCAGTTTAATCTTATGATTAAGTCAAAGTGGCATATTGGCCTATGAACCTTAGCTCTCACCATGAAAATAGGAAAGTGCAACTGGTACTTAAATTCATGAAACTTGAAAAATCTCAGAAGATGGGACTCTCAGAAGTTGTTTTCTTAAACCAGTATAGATTCTGCCACCCAGTAACCAGTCAGCCACCTTTCAATCACTCCCAACTGTCAGTTCTCTACAGTCACCTGTCTCGAGTTCCCAAAGTAGGAGTTTACTCAGTGTCTCCAACTCCTTGATGAACGCAAGGACTGTTGATTTTTCTGGTTTTATTTGGTTTCTCTTTGTTGTGGGAGCAAGATAGTTAGTTAACACCTTACATGTCTGATTGGGAAGCTGAATTCTCTGTTCCTCTTTTACAATCTTAACATCTTTGCAGAAGTTTTGTTGTACTATGTACTGTTGAGAATATATAGTTGTTTAAACTGTTAATATAAAAAAACTAAAGTTTTAATATATAAAATTTTAGGTTTATTGGTTTTCTAGAGATATGATTTGCATTTATATAATTTACCAATTTTAGGTGAACAATGAACTTTAAAAAAATCTTTTCACTTGCATAACCACCAGACATGTAATTACTTTATCAATTTATCTTGCAAAGCTTCCAAATTTTTAAAATGTATGTATCCTAGGATTTCATAGAGGAAGATGTGCTCTTTTGGGTGTAGTATAGTGATTTGGGAAGAGGTGGATCTATGTGCTTTAGTGTTCCAATCATACATTTCTTTCTAATGCCGAGCAGAATTATACCATGTAGATATTCCATAACTTATCCTCTCAATTGCTCAACTGGTGCACATTTTTAATTGGATTTTTATTTTATCTTATATTGTAGCTCTGAATTTTATGAACAAACTTTTTTTTTAAGTGAACTCAGTTTCTCATGTATAAATCTCTAATAAAAAAAGTACTAGGATTACAAGGTTCCAAGCTGACTGGTGTATTTCTTAGTTACTTTTCTATTACTATGACAATACGCCTGACAAAAAACATAAGGAAGAAGGGTTTACTCTGGCTCACAGGTTGGGGAAGTCATGGTAGCAAAACAAACGGTCACACTGTGTCTGCAGGTGAGAAGCTATGAGAAAGATGAATGCTAGTGTTCAGCTTTCTTTTTTTATTTAGCTCAAGATTACAGCCTAAGGAATTGTGCTGCCCCCATTTATAGTAAGCCAATTAAATAAGCCCAGTGGTTCTCAAGCATCCTAATGCCACAACCATTTAATACAGTTTCTCATATGGTGGTGTTACTTCATAATTGTAATTTTGCTAGTTATGAATCATAATGTAAATATTTTTTGGAGATAGAGGTTTGACAAAGGGGTAACAACTCACAGGTTGAAAAAGACTATTTACTACTCCAAAGTAGAAACTCCTTGACAAACATGCCCAATATTTATTTCTGTGTTCCCATAGTCTTTGACTGTTCCAAATTGCTCAGAAAATCTTTTTTTTTTTTTTTCCCTTTTCCGAGACAGGGTTTCTCTGTATAGCCCTGGCTGTCCTGGAACTCACTTTGTAGACCAGGCTGGCCTCAAACTCAGAAATCCGCCTGCCTCTGACTCCCAAGTGCTGGGATTAAAGGCATGCGCCACCACGCCCTGCTCAGAAAATCTTTTGAAGCCTCAGCTAATCCTTATCCATTAACCAAGTTACATTCAGTCAGTGGAACAGAGTTAATATTAATAGTTCCATTCCAAAGATCAGAACAAAGCAAGATAGAAATCCTGCAAGGAAAACAGTCAAACCCTGTAGCTCCATATGAGGCTTCTGGGACTCAAATCATGTGGGGTCAAAGGCTTGGGCACTCAGAGCGCTCTAGATATGCTGCCTGCAGCGTACGCACTCTTGAACCAGTCCCACTTTATTTCCTATAGTATTCCTTCAGTGGGCATCACTTGGTCCACAAAAAAAATCTTGGGGTCGCCAATGTAACTTGAATTTCACCTTCACAACTTCAGGAAATAGCTTCTCCCTGCCTTCTCACTGGGTCTCTAAACTTCCCACATCCTGTCTAGCCTTAGCAAATCCCTGGAACAACATGGCATGGTCTCCTTAATCTTAAGTTTTAATGCCTGCAAAACAGGTATGAAGAGCACAAAGATGATAAGTTATGTTCCCAGCCAGGATGGACCTTACTTGCCGTCTCTGTGGTGAACCTGGGAAACATGTTCTTAAGACAGCTGCTTTTGAGCAAGGAACCTCTTGAGTAATATTCTCAGTTTAGGGTTTGTTTGTTTGTTTGTTTGTTTGTTTGTTTTTAACTGAATTTGCATTTTTACAAGATGGAGTCGTCAATGTTTCTGGGATACCACTTCTATTGAGTCAGTGTCAAGATTTCTCTTTAATGATACAAATCTCTAATGATTACAGCTGCTTTTAAACTTGCCTTTTCTGTAGTTTTATACTTGACCACACTCCTTTCTTCAAAACCTACGTATTTCATATCTCTCTGCTCCACTTTTTACTTTTAGTCACTGTAACCTGAAGAGGATGAGTAAGCAGCAAGCCATAGAGTTTGAAACTATACTGCTTTCAAATTTCCTCTGCCAAGTAAGTTAGCCTATTCCTTGGGGATTTTGCTTAACTTAAATTCTCAGGACAAGGGATAAATAAAGTCAGATAGGTTTTTGTTTGTTTTGTGTTGCTAGAATAGAAAAGGCCTCTAGCCCAGTTTCCCATATGAATCTTGTTCCTCTAAACCATCATGAGCCAGGCCTCCACTCTCCAGTTCTCTGCATTCTGGCCTTTCAAACTTACATCACAATGAGCCATAAAGTTCTGTTTACAGAATTTTGGAATTTTCTAGTTCAAATGCCTAAACTCTTCCACACTTTCCCCCCAAACTATTTCCATAGGCCTAAGAACCACACAGTCAAAATTAACACAGCAATGACCCCAGACCAGGCATGAATTATCTATATTACTTATTTCTCCTGTTACTGTGACAAAATACCTAACAAAAGCAAGTTAAGAGAAGAATGGATTATTTTGGCTCATGGTTTGAAAATACAGTTCTCATCAAGGCAGGGCAGGAACTTAAGACAGTTCATCACACTGAGTCTACAGTTAGGCAACAGAAAATGATAAGGGCAGTGCTTATAATCTTTCTATTTAGTCCAGGACCCCATCTCATGAAATGCTGTAATCCTCCAAGAAGGGACTTCCCCCAGTTAGTCATAGGGGGAAGTCTCTCTCAGGTCTAAAGGCTTGTTTCCATGGTAATACTAACCCCATTAACTTGTCAATGAAGATTAAGCATAGCAACTGGATTTTAGAATCACTGAGGGTACACCTCTAAGACTGGCACAGAAGGGTTTTCTTTTCTTTTCTTTTTTTTTTTTTTTTTTTTTTTGAGACAGGGGGGAAGACCCATCCTCAGCAGCCAGATGTAGAGAGATTAGGGATCTACTCCTGCCTTCCCTGCTTCTTCCTGAACTAAGTTCATGTCTGGATGCTACTCCTGTTACTCTGTGTGGACATTGTATTCTAGCTCTTCATCTTCGGATACAGACAACTTTTCAGGGATCTTCCAGGCTCTCAGCACTTAAGTGAAAACAGCTCAAATTCTTAGATTGAACCCTAGGCTTCTCTACCATGCCAACAAGTACACAGCCACTGTGAAGACTAGCATGTAAAACACTCTAATGCATCCCATTTCTTTCTTCCCCTTTCTCTGCCTCTCCTTTTTGTTCATCTAGAGCACTCTGCCTAATACTTTTTTTTTCAATTTTAAAAAAACTGTGTTTCCAAAGTTTATTTATTTGCATTTCTATCAGCAAAACAATATTTCAGAGATGTTGTATTACAAAAGTCCTGGGATTACAGGTATGTATTACCATACACAGCTTTTTTTTTTTTTTTAAAGGAGTTATGGTAGCTTTCTAAAATATTTATTTTGGTTAGCTAGCATACTTTAATTTTTATTCTGTCAAAGTATTTTTCAAGTAACTAATTATGGAAGTCTATTAAGAATACAAATGATACTGGGAAATATCAAATATTTTAGGAGGTATACAAAAGAAACACATTGATACCATGGATTGATTTTGAATTTGTTTCTTCCCATAAAAGTCACTCTATTTAACAAATAAACCTTTAAATAACCTTGACTACATTAAGCACAGTGATATGCTCAAAGTAATTTTTATAATTTTTAATTTATCCACTTAGAAAGTATAAGATGCTTTCTCTTTTTCATTGTTTTGTGATATAGAACTCATAAATCACAGTGGTGACTCATCTTGGAAAATTAGAGCACGGACAAGAAGCAAATGATGTATTCTTATAGCATTTGAATATTGTCTAAGAAAAAAATTATTAATTGCTGTCCCAGCATTACAGGGTAAACAGAGGCAGACAGCAAAAAGGCAGTTACAGAGTCTTTGATTGTGGCCAAAACTGCTTTATGTTTGGCAATTTCTATCGGTGAATACTTGGCCAAGGTGCTTACTTTAGGCAATTTCTACCTTCTTTAACTCTTGGTTATTCTGTGGCTAAAAGCCACTGGCTTCTGGCAATTTAATTCCTGCTGATAGCAGCAGGAGACTAAGAAAAAAAGCTTAGCTTTCAACTCTTTTCTCTCAGGCTGAAAGCTGCCCCCACCCCCAACCCCGCCCCATCTGGCTAGGATAGAGTCTTACAAAGAGTTCCTTAACTCTAAGCCAGAGAGAAAAGAAAGGGAGAAAGTAGGTGCCTTCATCAACCAAGCCATCTTGTTGGTCCCTGTGAATAGTATTTTAAACTTGACTAGCAAATAACTAGTCAGTTTCAATTTTCTACTTTTTAAATATACAAGTTCTTTTGTTTGTATTTGTTACAGGTCAGGAGTCAAACGAGGTTCAACACACACACACACACACAAACATACACACACACACAAACATACACACACACACACACACAAACATACACACACACACATTTTGGCCAAACTTGGCCACCTGATTCATTAATTTGACAAGTGTTCATACATACTTTCATATATACCCTATACCGACACACATATGTACATACATGTAGACAGATATATACATTATATATATTTAGTGGATGGGGCAGAGGCCCCAAAGCCACATTCCATTTCTTTTCTCTGGCAATCATACCTTCTAGACAAAAGATCTTTATAAAATTATCTCATAGATAAAATGTTACACAAAAGACGAGATACAAAAGGATGTTGATATTAAGTTCAAAGTAACAGTTACACATGCCCTTGCTTTATCATAGTGCAAACCTGAGGCTTCATCCTTGGACCTGGCCTAGAATGAATGTTTTTTCCTTAATCACAAATCTGTCCCAGGCCTGTTTCTTTTCTCATGAAAGCTCATTGTATTCCTTATTTCTGGGGAGCACATCCTCAGTTAACTTGAGCTGACTTCTTGATTGTGAATAATCATGAATGAGTCTGCTGACATCTGTCTTTGTTTTTAATTAAGACATGCATTTTAGCCTGCCCAATTCCTCCACTTACTTTTTAAATTAAGTTGTGTGTTTTACCATGTAGAGTTCTCCTGCTTACACATAAGTCCTTGAGAGACTGTCCTAACCTGAAGGAAACAGATACTATGTACCATAAACTTGTCACATAAACATTTGCAGTCATTGTTATCTTCCTGGAATTGGTCACATTTTGTGTGGCTTGCATGTGAAAAAATATATACTTGCTTGCTGGTATGGTATTAACCAGCAACTCTCCCATATTCTGTCCCTTGCATCTTCTTTCTGCCTTTCCTATATTCATCCTCACTTCCCCAGTCATGGTTCCTGTGCTGAATGACCAGCCCCTACAGAACAGAAACCAGCCATCAGGCTTGATGATGGGGGAGAAAGTGAAGGACATCATAATAAAAAGTGAGTGCTCGGAAAGAGAAAAGGGAACTCGATGCAGTTTCTCAGGAGTAAAAGACATAGGGAAAAATAGAAAGAGAGCTCAGAAAAAGTAAGGGAGCTCAAAAAAGGTAAGGGAACTTGGAAAAAGTAAGGAAGCTCATGAAAAGTAAAAGTCAAGGGGGGGGATGGGAAATGGCCTTATACTTTTTGTGCCAAATGCTCAATAAGCTTCGCTAAACTAGGGCAACAGCAATTACATAATTTTTTAGATTTTGTATTAAAGGTCTGTCCTTGGTTTCCTGAGGAAGCAAAATGGCAGAAGATGGTGGAGGAGCTAGCTCCCACCTTACCCTTCTGGGGGGGGGGGGGGGGGGGA
>NC_034594.1:94631409-94640795 GCF_900095145.1 Mus pahari
TCTCTGCCTCTCCTTTTTGTTCATCTAGAGCACTCTGCCTAATACTTTTTTTTTCAATTTTAAAAAAACTGTGTTTCCAAAGTTTATTTATTTGCATTTCTATCAGCAAAACAATATTTCAGAGATGTTGTATTA
Organism: Mus pahari; assembly: GCF_900095145.1. NCBI lineage: Eukaryota > Metazoa > Chordata > Mammalia > Rodentia > Muridae > Mus > Mus pahari. The sequence goes on from NC_034594.1 coordinate 94,631,545, forward strand.
CAAAAGTCCTGGGATTACAGGTATGTATTACCATACACAGCTTTTTTTTTTTTTTTTTAAAGGAGTTATGGTAGCTTTCTAAAATATTTATTTTGGTTAGCTAGCATACTTTAATTTTTATTCTGTCAAAGTATTTTTCAAGTAACTAATTATGGAAGTCTATTAAGAATACAAATGATACTGGGAAATATCAAATATTTTAGGAGGTATACAAAAGAAACACATTGATACCATGGATTGATTTTGAATTTGTTTCTTCCCATAAAAGTCACTCTATTTAACAAATAAACCTTTAAATAACCTTGACTACATTAAGCACAGTGATATGCTCAAAGTAATTTTTATAATTTTTAATTTATCCACTTAGAAAGTATAAGATGCTTTCTCTTTTTCATTGTTTTGTGATATAGAACTCATAAATCACAGTGGTGACTCATCTTGGAAAATTAGAGCACGGACAAGAAGCAAATGATGTATTCTTATAGCATTTGAATATTGTCTAAGAAAAAAATTATTAATTGCTGTCCCAGCATTACAGGGTAAACAGAGGCAGACAGCAAAAAGGCAGTTACAGAGTCTTTGATTGTGGCCAAAACTGCTTTATGTTTGGCAATTTCTATCGGTGAATACTTGGCCAAGGTGCTTACTTTAGGCAATTTCTACCTTCTTTAACTCTTGGTTATTCTGTGGCTAAAAGCCACTGGCTTCTGGCAATTTAATTCCTGCTGATAGCAGCAGGAGACTAAGAAAAAAAGCTTAGCTTTCAACTCTTTTCTCTCAGGCTGAAAGCTGCCCCCACCCCCAACCCCGCCCCATCTGGCTAGGATAGAGTCTTACAAAGAGTTCCTTAACTCTAAGCCAGAGAGAAAAGAAAGGGAGAAAGTAGGTGCCTTCATCAACCAAGCCATCTTGTTGGTCCCTGTGAATAGTATTTTAAACTTGACTAGCAAATAACTAGTCAGTTTCAATTTTCTACTTTTTAAATATACAAGTTCTTTTGTTTGTATTTGTTACAGGTCAGGAGTCAAACGAGGTTCAACACACACACACACACACAAACATACACACACACACAAACATACACACACACACACACACAAACATACACACACACACATTTTGGCCAAACTTGGCCACCTGATTCATTAATTTGACAAGTGTTCATACATACTTTCATATATACCCTATACCGACACACATATGTACATACATGTAGACAGATATATACATTATATATATTTAGTGGATGGGGCAGAGGCCCCAAAGCCACATTCCATTTCTTTTCTCTGGCAATCATACCTTCTAGACAAAAGATCTTTATAAAATTATCTCATAGATAAAATGTTACACAAAAGACGAGATACAAAAGGATGTTGATATTAAGTTCAAAGTAACAGTTACACATGCCCTTGCTTTATCATAGTGCAAACCTGAGGCTTCATCCTTGGACCTGGCCTAGAATGAATGTTTTTTCCTTAATCACAAATCTGTCCCAGGCCTGTTTCTTTTCTCATGAAAGCTCATTGTATTCCTTATTTCTGGGGAGCACATCCTCAGTTAACTTGAGCTGACTTCTTGATTGTGAATAATCATGAATGAGTCTGCTGACATCTGTCTTTGTTTTTAATTAAGACATGCATTTTAGCCTGCCCAATTCCTCCACTTACTTTTTAAATTAAGTTGTGTGTTTTACCATGTAGAGTTCTCCTGCTTACACATAAGTCCTTGAGAGACTGTCCTAACCTGAAGGAAACAGATACTATGTACCATAAACTTGTCACATAAACATTTGCAGTCATTGTTATCTTCCTGGAATTGGTCACATTTTGTGTGGCTTGCATGTGAAAAAATATATACTTGCTTGCTGGTATGGTATTAACCAGCAACTCTCCCATATTCTGTCCCTTGCATCTTCTTTCTGCCTTTCCTATATTCATCCTCACTTCCCCAGTCATGGTTCCTGTGCTGAATGACCAGCCCCTACAGAACAGAAACCAGCCATCAGGCTTGATGATGGGGGAGAAAGTGAAGGACATCATAATAAAAAGTGAGTGCTCGGAAAGAGAAAAGGGAACTCGATGCAGTTTCTCAGGAGTAAAAGACATAGGGAAAAATAGAAAGAGAGCTCAGAAAAAGTAAGGGAGCTCAAAAAAGGTAAGGGAACTTGGAAAAAGTAAGGAAGCTCATGAAAAGTAAAAGTCAAGGGGGGGGATGGGAAATGGCCTTATACTTTTTGTGCCAAATGCTCAATAAGCTTCGCTAAACTAGGGCAACAGCAATTACATAATTTTTTAGATTTTGTATTAAAGGTCTGTCCTTGGTTTCCTGAGGAAGCAAAATGGCAGAAGATGGTGGAGGAGCTAGCTCCCACCTTACCCTTCTGGGGGGGGGGGGGGACGGGACGACTGGACAACAGAGCTCAGTAGCAGACATGAGTGAGTTATAATCCAATCCAGCAAGCGATGTTCTAAGGAAAAACTGTTTATGGAAAACGTTTGAGATTGATAAATGCAAGTGATAAAGGTTAGAGGATATAAAAGAATTTGGATGATGATGAGTTAGAAATAAAAAATCCTTCAGATGAAAGATGTTTAAAGTTGGTAAATGTAGGTAAAGATGTTTAAATTTGGTAAATTCAAGTAAAGTTGTTTAAAGTTGGTAGATGAGGGTAAAGCTGGTTAAACTTGGTTAATACAAGTAAAAATGTTTAAAGTTGGTAAATGCAGGTAAATATGTTTAAAGTTGATAAGTTCAAGTTATAAATGTTGGAGGGACTAAGAAGATGTTTTAAGATATATAAATGCAAGCTATAGAGATGTAAAAAATGATTTAAAGAAAAAAAGGGAAATGATTCATATTTCTCTCACATGCTATAGTTATTTCAAAGTTCAGAATTTTAACACTGATCATTGGAGTTATGATAAGTTAATGGAACATGAGTAGTTTATAATAAAGTCATAAGATTAAAATTTTAATTTCCCTTTGGTTGTCTTCTGAATATAAACATGAAGATGTTCCTCATATTACTAAAACATCTCTGTTCAATCTGTTTATATATAGCTATAAGCCTATAGCTTTTACTAGCTCTCAAAGACATGAGTCTACTCCTGTTTTCTGACAGGCACCTGTTAACTATATTTCTAAAATATGGAATTCAATACAATGGTAAATACTAATTTACATCCTTTTTTCACATAAGCTTCAGGGAATCATGAGTCCTAAGACTTGGACCAACCTGTCATAGATCAAATGAACTCCAGACAAGTATCTCTACCTGCCTGTTCTGATCAAAAACAGGTGACCCCAAATATAAATTATATAAACTAACATATATCATATAAGTTAGAACTTATATGTATTGAAACATGTATATAATAATTACATGCAAATTCACACATGCATATATAAAATCTATGTTAAATATAAATATATATTAAAATTAAATTATACATGTTATATATAAAGTACATACATTAAATGTTATTCATATACATTAATATATATTATACACATTTAGATATAAATCACATGCATTAAATATTAAATACACTAAAATAAAAATGATACATTAATTATTAATGATATATGTTAAATTTGGAATTAAATGAGCTAAATCTATAAAGTATAAGTTATAATATACATTATTTTGCATGTTGACGTAAATGTGACATCCTAATCTTTATTGGCTCTGATAATGAAGTCAAAGTATCTTATTTTTATTGTCTTTTGTCCAATTGTGATTCTGCACTATATGATGGTCAATCTGTAGTTGTAGTACATCAAACAGTTTTTATTACAATTCCTGTAAATTTATCTGAACCCTGTTATTCTGAAAAAGGCTTACAAATATTGGAAGAATTAGATCATGCACTGGCAAGGAGCAAATTTATGGTTGCGCTGATCATTGCCAGTGTTGTTGGTCTCATAACACTTATTACCCAGTGCCAGTACTTTTATACTAGCTTTAGCATAAGAGGTGTACATAGCTAGTTTTGTTAATTATCTTGAAGAAAATATAAGCAATGTCCTCAGCATACAAGAGGATTTAGGATTTAGACAGTCAGCTAGAACAAAGAATTGATGCATTATATGATATAATACAGATCATGGGGGATGAGATACAAGGAATGAAAGTCAGAAGCCATTCTGTTCAATATCTAAGGATTTGTATAACCCCAAAATTGTATAATGAGAGTCAGCATAACTGGACCAGAGTAAAACGGTATCTGCAGGTATATGGCATAATACTATTATTTCTTTAGATTTAATAGCCCTGTATAAGGAGGTTATATATGTTTAAGAATTGGAAAGCGTTTGTCTAGCACTGCAAATGATATTCTGAAAGTTATAGGCCATTTTTTTTCTTCATGGTTCTCATTTATATCTCTCTTATTGGGCATGACAAGACTTGGCTTTATGGTCCTTTTTATGGCATGTCTATTATCTGTTCTTTTGAGAGGAATCATCAGAGATTTTACAGATATCAAAGAAAAGTTTCATAAGTTCAAGATCCAAAGCCTTTTCTAGCAGAAGTTGGTAGTCAGTGACGGGTAGATCATATTGAAAGCCTTTTCAACCTAAGAGAGGCCACAAATACAAGATATACAAGATTATTTGTGTTCCAATGACAGGTAACCATTGTGCTTTCAGATGGCAACCTAAGATAGGCAGAACTTTCGGCTCAGTGACTAATAAAGTGCTTCTTATAGATAAAAAGACTGATAAGATTCTCTTAGAGGTAGATCAACCTAAGACAGGGCATGAATGCTACAATTCATGTACCAATGACGGGTAAGGTCCATACATCTTGAGGAGACACCTAAGACAGGCAGTCTTTCTGTGCCAATAGCTGAGATAGCTTTGGCTTGTATAGACTGAAAAAGTGGGGCGTGTGGGAAACACATCCAGAATTAACCTTGGGTGACTTCTTGCTTGTGACTAATCATGAATGAGTCTGCTGACAGCTGCTTTGTTTTTCATTAAGACATGCATTTTTGCCTGCCCAATTCCTCTACTTATTCATATCATTGAGAGACTGTCCAAGTCTGAAGGAAATAGCCTTCAAATGGTCAAATATAGGTACTATGTACCATAGACTTGCGACTTAAGCATTTGTGGTCATTGTTTATCTTGCTTACCTTTAAGACAAACTGAGAAAATACTCTTGCTTGTTGGCATGGTATTAACCAGCAGCTCTCCCATATTCTGTCTCTTGCATCTTCTTTTTGCCTTCCCTGTATTCATCCTCACACCCCCAGTCATGGTTCCTGTTGGCTCTTACACTCATTATGCAGTCTTTACTTACTATTCTATGAGGAAGTGGCATATTCTATTCTTGATTCTAACTTCATTACATCTTTCTGGCAAAACAAGTAAAACCATCCCCTTAAAACTTTCTTCCTAAAATCATTTGAATCAAATCAGGAAGTTATCAGTTCATCAAAACAGCATAAATTCATGAATATCCATCCATCTTCATGCTGATTTGAAGGATATTGCCCCATTTGGGTGGGCTGATGCCCAGGATCATTAGGCTATATAATACTAGCAGAAAAGGCATATCAGCAGCAAGAAGCAAACCTGGGATGAAGTCTCTGAGGCTGGGCCTCTCCAGAGTATACCCACTGCAGCCATGCAAAACGGACAACTTTTTCCAGGAAACTCGCTAGCTTGCCATAGCCTTTCACTACATGGCTTCTGTCAACTAATACTTTTAAGAAACAATATTGAGAGCTGGAGAAATGGTTCAGGAGTTAAGAGCAGTGATGGTTCTTCTAGAGGACCTGAGTTCAATTCCTAGCACCCATATGGCCTGCTCACAACTGTCTCTAACTCCATTTCCACTGTACCCAACACCTGCACACAGAGACATACATGCAGGCAAAACAGCAACTTACATGAAATAAAAATAATTAGATTTAAAAAAAACAAAAAGACAAATTGAAATAAGTTATCTTGCTGTCTTTGGATAGGTTCCCAGAGGGTAAAGTATATATTGAACCACATAAGTAAGCTGACAAAACTAAAACAGTTTAAAGACTATTTACTTTTATATGAATTATTGTACTACTTTAGTAATATTATGATAAAAACAAATGTATTGGTAGAAATCCTTACCACAGAAAAGTATTCATCCGTACCCTGTTCTTATAAATCAGAATTCCTCCTGACATCACTCCAATCAGTATTTCATTGTTACTTTGATCCTTCAAAATAAATAAATACATGATACTCTAAAATAATTAAAACAGGATTAGAAATTTTAAAAAATACATTTCAAAGATAACACAAAATTTAATTGTACCTAATAGTTTGTTATTGCCCCATAAAAGGCAAACATCAAAACTTTGAAGACCAGGCTTGAGCTCAGAGATCTACTTGCCTCTGCCTCATGTGCACTGGAATAAAGGCCTATGACAGACTTGTGGGTCCACTGTTAGTATTCCAGATGGTCTGGTTTCCTCAAGAGATTGATATCCTGTAATTCCTTAATTTTCTCTAACTTTTTGCCTTTTTTTTTTTCTTTACCCTCCTTTCATATTTGGGGTTTATTATTTTTAAACTTAGGTTTGTTACATATTCCCATTGGTGTTTGTACAGTAAGTTTTTTTTTTCCTTTTAAATAAGAAATTGTACAACTGATAGAAGCACATTTTTAAATTAGGTTATGTTTTAAAATGTCCAGTTAAAACTTATGTCTGTGCTTAAGCCTGGTCTATAAAGTGAGTTCCAGGACTGCCAATGCTATACAAAGAAACACTGTCTCAAAAAGAGGGGAAAAATGAGACAGACATAGACTTTGTGAAACATAAAAGGTAGAGTTCATGCCGACAACCTGATTGGGTGGGACCCTGGATGACAAATGCAATGTAGGAAAGAACTCCGAGTACTTCCCCAGTAGATATTGAACATGCATGTTTGTGTATTGAGGCAAGTTCAAAGTAATTTAACTAAGGAAAATTGTGGCTCTTACTCCCTGTCTTAGTTAGGGTTTCCATTGCTGTGAAGAGACACCATGACCAAGGCAACTCTTTTAAGGACAACATTTAATTGGTGTTGGCTTACAGGTTCAGTCCATTATCATCAAGGTGGGAACATGACAGCACCCAGGCAGGCATGGCGCAGGCAGAGCTGAGAGGTCTACCTCTCCATCCAAAGGCTGCTAGCGGAAGACTGACTTCCAGGAAAATAGGGTAAGGATCTTAAGCCCACACCCACAGTGATACACCTACTCCAACCAGTCACACCTATTCCAATAAGGCCACACCTCCAAATGATGCTACTCCATGGTCCAAGAATGTACAAACCATCACATTCCCCTTTATGGCTAATATTAGCCTAATCAGGCTCAAGAATGTGTCTAAGGGAATAAAAATTCCACTGCTGATTCAATTTATGACTATAATTTTACTGAAAATAGCTGTACTTCAGGTATTTCTAAGAAATATAAAAATCTTGATAAACCACCAAAAGGAATATAACTACATATGATGGACAACAGCCTTTCATGAATAAAGCTCAGAGAATAACAATCTCTGAAACAAAAATATTTCAAACAGGTAAAAGAGTTACACTATGAAACTCCAGTGACTATAGATTTAAAGACATGACAGGCAGACATGGGCTTTACAAATAAAATTTAACCCCGAAATAGCTCAGTGTAGGAAACAAAGATAAGCTTCGGTGATATGAGAGCATGTTGTATGATCTTGATTAGCAAACATTTTGACAAAACCTGCCCTTAAGGCAACCTTTTGTTTACTAGATGAATATTCCAAAAATAATGGCCTCAACAGTCTACACTGGTTTACAACATAAAACAACAACTGAAAGAAACAAAAACAATTCATTTCCACCCATTTTGTACTTATCAGGAGGAAATTTTTAGTGCAACTATGTCAGCAGCAAACACAAACTATCTTGTTACCTAATTCTCTCAAGAAATTAAAATTTTGGGGAGTTTATGGCTAAGTATAAGAATACTAGAGGCCCTGGTTCAATAACCCCAGCACTGTATGTACACATACTAAAAAGATTTTAAAATCCTTGATAACAAGGAAAGAAGCCTTACACCATCTAAGTATATATGTCTTTACTTACCCTTGCATAGTGAAATTCAACTCCATAGAGTTCTAAGGTACGTGCTGCGTTTAGGTAATTAAATTCTGCTTCTGCAGGAGATAAGCCACTGTAAAGAAATATCGGGTCAAAAATTAGATCCATAAAAAAGTTACAAGTTGCAAAAAGATTATGTGGAGTCTAAGTTTTATATAGTAACATCTACCTTATTTCAAGTTCATACTTGCAGTAATTTATATTTTTCCCAGATTATCTTTTTTATTTTCCAGTAATATAAGAATACAGTGAGTGCTGGGGATAGTGAGATCATGGACCTTAAGGTAGTAGAGTACCTACTACCATCCTTTTTCTATAACAGTATAATTCATTATTACATCCTAAAATTTTTCATAATGCCCAGAGCTAACTGTAGCTATTATCCCCTTATCAAACAGATACTTCTGCAATCTCTTTAAAGCAAATGAGACCATTACACAAAACCACAGCACGTCAAAATGCAGAAAAATCAATGGATCATGGGGGGAGGACACTATCCACACTGAATATATCTATAACAAGTTCTGAACCTAAGGCTCAGAGAACACTGAGGAAGAGGGGAGCAAAAAGTCTGCTAGAGCCAGCAAACCAGGAAGTCTACTGTGAGAGTGTGTCTTTTACAAATGATAAGCTTAATTCATGATACTCCAACAATTTAGCTGCTTAAACAATGGTGGTAACAATAGACTTGCTAACATAGAAAAGGGAAACTCACGAGGTCCCACCACTAGATAAACAACCAATGCTTGCTGAGAAAGACAAAATTTTTCCCAGGGATAAACCCTCTAATTGGCTATCTAAGTGTTGAGCCCTACAATTATAAAAACATAAGCCAAATGGACTCAGCAAACTGTACTCATATACTTATACGTGCGCGCACATGCGCACGCGCGCGTGCGCACACACACACACACACACAAATAAATAAATAAAATAAAGAAAAAGGCATCAATTTGAGAGGTAATCAGAGCGCTGGAAGGAACAGAGGGAGGAAAGGGAAGGAGAAGAATGGCGAAATAATTTATTTTTAAAAATTTAAGGGCTGGTGAGATGGCTCAGTGGGTAAGAGCACCCGACTGCTCTTCTGAAGGTCCAGAGTTCAAATCCCAGCAACCACATGGTGGCTCATAACCATC